>NW_026136762.1:267500-270097 GCF_905237075.1 Dicentrarchus labrax
GACTCGGACTCTGTGGGACTTGGACTGTGGGACTCTGTGGGACTTTGACTCTGTGGGACCTGGACTCGGTGGGACTCGGACTCTGTGGGACCTGGACTCTGTGGGACTTGGACTCTGTGGGACCTGGACTCTGTGGGACTCGGACTCTGTGGGACTCGGACTCTGTGGGACTTGGACTCTGTGGGACCTGGACTCTGTGGGACTCGGACTCTGTGGGACCTGGACTCTGTGGGACTCGGACTCTGTGGGACCTGGTCTGACTGTGTTTGTGGCTCTGTGTGTGTTCATGTGGATTATCAGTCTGTGTGAGACACATCGAGTTAAAGCAGGACAGTTCAGGTTCTGGACCCGACCTAGTTCAGGTCTAACAGTCACTCTTCCACAGTTTGATGGTTTTGTCGTTTTCCAGCGCGGCGGAGGCGATGATGTTTTCTGTTGGATGACAGGCGGTGGAGATCACAACGTCTGCACGGAGACAAACACAGCGAGATTAAAACAGCTTCTTCACTTCCTGTACGGTGAACTAGAACCGCACAGACAGCGGGAGAGATCCAGGTCGCAGCGCCAAGACCAGAACACATTCACTTCAGAACCACCACCGACTGGACCGGCACCGCGGTGGGGACGAAGAACTGTTCATTAGTCAGACACACCTACAAAGAGCTACGACATCAATTCCTGTTTCAAATGCACGCCACAGGAAGTTGTTCAAGACAAAGTCAGAGACTAGAGGACAAAGTCAGACTAGAGGACAAAGTCAGACTAGAGGTCAAAGTCAGACTAGAGGACAAAGTCAGAGACTAGAGGACAAAGTCAGACTAGAGGACAAAGTCAGACTAGAGGACAAAGTCAGAGACTAGAGGACAAAGTCAGAGACTAGAGGACAAAGTCAGAGACTAGAGGACAAAGTCAGACTAGAGGACAAAGTCAGAGACTAGAGGACAAAGTCAGACTAGAGGTCAAAGTCAGAGACTAGAGGACAAAGTCAGACTAGAGGACAAAGTCAGAGACTAGAGGTCAAAGTCAGAGACTAGAGGACAAAGTCAGACTAGAGGACAAAGTCAGAGACTAGAGGACAAAGTCAGAGACTAGAGGACAAAGTCAGACTAGAGGACAAAGTCAGACTAGAGGTCAAAGTCAGAGACTAGAGGACAAAGTCAGACTAGAGGACAAAGTCAGAGACTAGAGGACAAAGTCAGAGACTAGAGGACAAAGTCAGAGACTAGAGGACAAAGTCAGAGACTAGAGGACAAAGTCAGACTAGAGGACAAAGTCAGAGACTAGAGGACAAAGTCAGACTAGAGGACAAAGTCAGAGACGAGAGGACAGCAGCTGAAGTCAGAGTTGAGAGGTCAAAGGTCATACCTGTGTGTCCTTGTAGTTTCTGAACGATCTCTTTGGTCTGAAGGTTCCAGATGTAGACCATGCTGTCCTCAGAGCCCGACACAATCCACTGAAACACAGAGGTCAACGGTCAGAGCGGGGACCCTCAGAGACACAGAGGTCAACGGTCAGAGCGGGGACCCTCAGAGACACAGAGGTCAAAGGTCAGCTCGTTCCTACCTTCCCTCCTGTCACTGAGAAGTTGGCGAAGATGCAGTACTTCTCATTCTTATGGCCGCTGTACGTCTTCAAACACTGAGAGACAGACAGACAGAGAGACAGGGTTATACTACTGAAGACAGACAGAGAGAGAGAGAGAGAGACAGGCTGACAGACAGACAGACTGACAGAGAGAGAGAGAGACAGGCTGACAGACAGACAGACAGAGAGAGAGAGAGACAGGCTGACAGAGAGAGAGAGAGAGAGACACAGACAGAGAGAGAGAGAGAGAGACAGGCTGACAGAGAGAGAGAGACAGGCTGACAGAGAGAGAGAGAGAGAGAGAGACAGGCTGACAGAGAGAGAGAGAGAGAGAGACAGGCTGACAGACAGACAGAGAGAGAGAGAGAGAGAGACAGGCTGACAGACAGACAGAGAGAGAGAGAGAGAGAGACAGGCTGACAGGACAGAGAGAGAGAGAGAGAGAGAGAGACAGGCTGACAGAGACAGACAGACAGACAGACAGAGAGAGAGAGAGAGAGAGAGAGACAGGCTGACAGAGAGAGACAGACAGACAGACAGACAGACAGACAGTACCTTTCCTTTGCTGTAGTCCCAGAGCTTCAGTGTGCTGTGAACCAGAGAATACACAGTTATCTGATAGATGGCTGATGTGTTGTTATGGGTTCATAGTGATAGCTAATGGCTAATGGAGCTCGGTGTCACTCCTGTACTGGACTCAGGTGGGAGGTTATTCTGACTCTGAATGAAACGCACCAGAACTACAAACTATGAATGGATGAAGAACAGAAATCTTTCAACAGAAGCTTCAACCATAAAACTGAAGCTACAGCCGCTAACAGAGCGCTCTTCCTCTTCCTCTTCCTTCATCTTTCCGGCTGATACTCACTTATCCAGAGTAGCAGCGAGGATGTATTTTCCATTGGGAGAAAACTTAACGAAAGACACCGGAGGATTGTCGTCATCTGTGGAGAGACACAGGTCATATTATTGTTATTATTGTTGTGTGTCTGTACAGTGTCAATAAAGTTGTG
>NW_026136763.1:0-67500 GCF_905237075.1 Dicentrarchus labrax
TATTATTTTTAGCGACTTTGCTCGCATTTTTCACCCCCTTAACAATTATAATATTCGCATTTTATTTGGCACATTTGTCAAGCCTCATTTAAATTGGAGATTCTATGCGTCACATGCAGGTCAGCCACTAGGAAGGCCACTAGGTGGCGCTATTTGTAGGCCAATTTCGATACGCTAATAACTCCCGCATAGTTTGTCTCACATTCAAAAACCTTATATCCACGCGTTCGGTGAATGGAGCTGAACCTCCCCATATAGGCCACGCCCACTTCCGCCATGATTTTTTTTTTTCTAGAGCGCAAAATGTCCATAAATCACTTTTTCGTGTTCCTCCTACACACTTTTTCCGATGCGCACGAAACTTTGCACGTTTCATCGGTGGACCGTCCTGACAACAAAAGTAATTTGAAGAATTTTGATATTATAATACATAAGGAAGTTATACAATTAGCACTTCCTGTTGATTTTTCGTCAAAAAAGGAAGTGGGGTATTTCTCCACATTGGTATGTCCGATTTACACCAACCTTGGGTCCATAGTTCCCCATGTCTTCCTTAAGCATCGTGCACAATTTCAGGTCATCACCACAAGGTGGCGCTCTTTAAAATGAAGGAGTTTATAGCTCTACAACGGTATGCGTGATTAAGATGAAACTTGGTACGCTGCTTCCCCATGGTTCCCTGAGGCTCACTTAAAAAGGACAAAAAAAATACGCCACTAGGTGGTGCTCTTTTGGCATGATAAATCACTCGTAATAGTTATGAATATGAAATTCACAGGGTACGTGTAGAGTGGTGCCTGAAGCTCACATACCAAAAATCCTGTTTGTCCTGCTTGTAGCGCCCCCTACAGGATAAAAAAACATCAGCCCCGGCGCCACGTTTCACCGACATGTACGAAACTCAATAGGCATGTATAATGTGCCGGGGCGTACAAAAAAGCCTCTTGGACCCATACCTCAAATCCCACAGGAAGTCGGCTATTTTCATTTAAAATTTGCACTTTTGGCGGCCATTTTGTGGTCATTTTGACTCTTTGGGCTTGTTTTAGAACTAACTGCTCCTAGGGAATTTATCAGATCTGCTTCAAAATTGGTCAGTACAGTCAAAACATGGTGCTGAATGAACGCATTATATTTTGTGACTGTACGTTGAAGGGCGTGTCCGTGGCGTGCCCTCAAAGTTGGCCATTTAGAACAAATGTCACTGTGATGTCATTTTGGCCTTTCAGGGCTTCTATTTGAATGATCCCCTCCTACAGCTTCTATCGGATCTTCTTCAAAATTGGGCAGTCCAGTCACAACATGGGGCTGAATGAACACATAATATTTGGTGACTGTACGTTGAAGGGCGTGTCCGTGGCGTGCCCTCAAAGTTGGCCATTTAGAACAAATGTCACACTGTGATGTCATTTTGGCCTTTCAGGGCTTCTATTTGAATGATTTCCTCTGACACGTTCTAACGGATCTTCTTCAAAATTGGGCAGTACAGTCACAACATGGTGCTGAATGAACGCATTTCATTTTGGTGACTGTACGTTGAAGGGCGTGTCCGTGGCCTGCCCTCAAAGTTGGCCATTTTGAAGCCCGTGGTCTTGTATTTGAACAAACAAACTCGAGACATTATCAGATCTGCTTCAAAACTTGACAGTACTCTTGAATAATCTTGCTGATTACAAGTTGTGCTATTTATGACTGTACGTTGAAGGGCGTGTCCCAGGTGTCTCGTCAAAGTTGGACATTTTGAATTCTGTGGTCTTTTTTTCAAAGTGATGAAACACAAACACCCCTCCGCTCCCACTAGCCACATCTACAAACCATATTTCCTAGGGAGTATTGTTCGTGGAGCATAGTGTGAAACCGCTGGAAGTCACTTATTAAATTGCAAGATAAATAGGGGACTTATCAAATCGACTTCAAAATTGGACAGTCTTATAAAAACAAAGTGTACATGAAGAATTGAGCTATTTGTGACTGTACGTCAAACTGCGTGCCACTGACCCCTTGTCGAATTCAGATGATTTTCCATTAAGCGGTACTCATAACTTCAGTGTGCAATGTCCAATTTCCAATAAACTTCATATATTCTGTAACAGTCTCGCCCTGAACACGTCCTCATAACATCAGCCTACGTATTACAGTCCCGCCCTGAACTTGTCTACGTGACAAGATTCAGATAAAGTGAAAGCACAGCATACTGGCAACAGGAAGGAAGCGCTGCGTGGCGATACGGAGCTGATTTGGAGCAGATTTACGTGACGTGTTCGCGTTGCGGTCCGCGCTTGTTACGACGGCACGTGCGTGGCCTCGGCGCACCCCGACCGCACGTGACGCGTTTGCGGCGCGCCCCGACGAGCGCCGGGTGCGAGGTCCCGCCCAACGCTGCTTGCAGCTTTAATTATTATTATTATTTTTAGCGACTTTGCTCGCATTTTTCACCCCCTTAACAATTATAATATTCGCATTTTATTTGGCACATTTGTCAAGCCTCATTTAAATTGGAGATTCTATGCGTCACATGCAGGTCAGCCACTAGGAAGGCCACTAGGTGGCGCTATTTGTAGGCCAATTTCGATACGCTAATAACTCCCGCATAGTTTGTCTCACATTCAAAAACCTTATATCCACGCGTTCGGTGAATGGAGCTGAACCTCCCCATATAGGCCACGCCCACTTCCGCCTAGATTTTTTTTTTCTAGAGCGCAAAATGTCCATAAATCACTTTTTCGTGTTCCTCCTACACACTTTGTCCGATGCGCACGAAACTTTGCACGTTTCATCTGTGGACCGTCCTGACAACAAAAGTAATTTGAAGAATTTTGATATTATAAAACATAAGGAAGTTATACAATTAGCACTTCCTGTTGATTTTTCGTCAAAAAAGGAAGTGGGGTATTTCTCCACATTGGTATGTCCGATTTACACCAACCTTGGGTCCATAGTTCCCCATGTCTTCCTTAAGCATCGTGCACAATTTCAGGTCATCACCACAAGGTGGCGCTCTTTAAAATGAAGGAGTTTATAGCTCTACAACGGTATGTGTGATTAAGATGAAACTTGGTACGCTGCTTCCCCATGGCTCCCTGAGGCTCACCTAAAAAGGACAAAAAAATACGCCACTAGGTGGTGCTCTTTTGGCATGATAAATCACTCGTAATAGTTATGAATATGAAATTCACAGGGTACGTGTAGAGTGGTGCCTGAAGCTCACATACCAAAAATCCTGTTTGTCCTGCTTGTAGCGCCCCCTACAGGATAAAAAAACATCAGCCCCGGCGCCACGTTTCACCGACATGTACGAAACTCAATAGGCATGTATAATGTGCCGGGGCGTACAAAAAAGCCTCTTGGACCCATACCTCAAATCCCACAGGAAGTCGGCTATTTTCATTTAAAATTTGCACTTTTGGCGGCCATTTTGTGGTCATTTTGACTCTTTGGGCTTGTTTTAGAACTAACTGCTCCTAGGGAATTTATCAGATCTGCTTCAAAATTGGTCAGTACAGTCAAAACATGGTGCTGAATGAACGCATTATATTTTGTGACTGTACGTTGAAGGGCGTGTCCGTGGCGTGCCCTCAAAGTTGGCCATTTAGAACAAATGTCCACTGTGATGTCATTTTTGCATTTCAGGGCTTCTATTTGAATGATCCCCTCCTACAGCTTCTATCGGATCTTCTTCAAAATTGGGCAGTCCAGTCACAACATGGGGCTGAATGAACGCATTATATTTGGTGACTGTACGTTGAAGGGCGTGTCCGTGGCGTGCCCTCAAAGTTGGCCATTTAGAACAAATGTCACACTGTGATGTCATTTTGGCCTTTCAGGGCTTCTATTTGAATGATCTCCTCCTACACGTTCTAACGGATCTTCTTCAAAATTGGGCAGTACAGTCACAACATGGTGCTGAATGAACGCATTTCATTTTGTGACTGTACGTTGAAGGGCGTGTCCGTGGCCTGCCGTCAAAGTTGGCCATTTTGAAGCCCGTGGTCCTGTATTTGAACAAACAAACTCCTTGAGAATTTATCAGATCTGCTTCAAAACTTGACAGTACTCTTGAATAATCTTGCTGATTACAAGTTGTGCTATTTATGACTGTACGTTGAAGGGCGTGTCCCAGGTGTCTCGTCAAAGTTGGACATTTTGAATTCTGTGGTCTTTTTTTTCAAAGTGATGAAACACAAACACCCCTCCGCTCCCACTAGCCACATCTACAAACCATATTTCCTAGGGAGTATTGTTCGTGGAGCATAGTGGGAAACTGCTGGAAGTCACTTATTAAATTGCAAGATAAATAGGGGACTTATCAAATCGACTTCAAAATTGGACAGTCTTATAAAAACAAAGTGTACATGAAGAATTGAGCTATTTGTGACTGTACGTCAAACTGCGTGCCACTGACCCCTTGTCGAATTCAGATGATTTTCCATTAAGCGGTACTCATAACTTCAGTGTGCAATGTCCAATTTCCAATAAACTTCATATATTCTGTAACAGTCTCGCCCTGAACGCGTCCTCATAACATCAGCCTACGTATTACAGTCCCGCCCTGAACTTGTCTACGTGACAAGATTCAGATAAAGTGAAAGCACAGCATACTGGCAACAGGAAGGAAGCGCTGCGTGGCGATACGGAGCTGATTTGGAGCAGATTTACGTGACGTGTTCGCGTTGCGGTCCGCGCTTGTTACGACGGCACGTGCGTGGCCTCGGCGCACCCCGACCGCACGTGACGCGTTTGCGGCGCGCCCCGACGAGCGCCGGGTGCGAGGTCCCGCCCAACGCTGCTTGCAGCTTTATTTATTAGGGACCGGCATCTGAGGTCCCTATTTTTTGTTTTTTTATTATTATTATTATTATTTTTCAGAACTTTGAGCGCATTTTTCACCCCCTTAACAATTCTAATATTCGCATTTTATTTGGCACATTTGTCAAGCCTCATTTAAATTGGAGATTCTATGCGTCACATGCAGGTCAGCCACTAGGAAGGCCACTAGGTGGCGCTATTTGTAGGCCAATTTCGATACGCTAATAACTCCCGCATAGTTTGTCTCACATTCAAAAACCTTATATCCACGCGTTCGGTGAATGGAGCTGAACCTCCCCATATAGGCCACGCCCACTTCCGCCTAGATTTTTTTTTTTCTAGAGCGCAAAATGTCCATAAATGTCTGTTCCGGGGTTCCTCCTACACACTTTGTCCGATGCGCACGAAATTTTGCACGTAGCATCTGTGGACCGTCCTGACAACAAAAGTAATTTGAAGCATTTTTGATATTTTAAAAAATAAGGAAGTTATAAAATTAGCACTTCCTGTTGATTTTTCGTCAAAAAAGGAAGTGGGGTATTTCTCCACATTGGTATGTCCGATTTACACCAACCTTGGGTCCATAGTTCCCCATGTCTTCCTTAAGCATCGTGCACAATTTCAGGTCATCACCACAAGGTGGCGCTCTTTAAAATGAAGGAGTTTATAGCTCTACAACGGTATGCGTGATTAAGATGAAACTTGGTACGCTGCTTCCCCATGGCTCCCTGAGGCTCACCTTAAAAAGGACAAAAAAAATACGCCACTAGGTGGTGCTCTTTTGGCATGATAAATCACTCGTAATAGTTATGAATATGAAATTCACAGGGCACGTGTAGAGTGGTGCCTGAAGCTCACATACCAAAAATCCTGTTTGTCCTGCTTGTAGCGCCCCCTACAGGATAAAAAAACATCAGCCCCGGCGCCACGTTTCACCGACATGTACGAAACTCAATAGGCATGTATAATGTGCCGGGGCGTACAAAAAAGCCTCTTGGACCCATACCTCAAATCCCACAGGAAGTCGGCTATTTTCATTTAAAATTTGCACTTTTGGCGGCCATTTTGTGGTCATTTTGACTCTTTGGGCTTGTTTTAGAACTAACTGCTCCTAGGGAATTTATCAGATCTGCTTCAAAATTGGTCAGTACAGTCAAAACATGGTGCTGAATGAACGCATTATATTTTGTGACTGTACGTTGAAGGGCGTGTCCGTGGCGTGCCCTCAAAGTTGGCCATTTAGAACAAATGTCACTGTGATGTCATTTTTGCATTTCAGGGCTTCTATTTGAATGATCCCCTCCTACAGCTTCTATCGGATCTTCTTCAAAATTGGGCAGTCCAGTCACAACATGGGGCTGAATGAACGCAATATATTTGGTGACTGTACGTTGAAGGGCGTGTCCGTGGCGTGCCCTCAAAGTTGGCCATTTAGAACAAATGTCACACTGTGATGTCATTTTGGCCTTTCAGGGCTTCTATTTGAATGATTTCCTCTTACACGTTCTAACGGATCTTCTTCAAAATTGGGCAGTACAGTCACAACATGGTGCTGAATGAACACATTATATTTTGTGACTGTACGTTGAAGGGCGTGTCCGTGGCGTGCCCTCAAAGTTGGCCATTTAGAACAAATGTCACACTGTGATGTCATTTTGGCCTTTCAGGGCTTCTATTTGAATGATTTCCTCCTACACGTTCTAACGGATCTTCTTCAAAATTGGGCAGTACAGTCACAACATGGTGCTGAATGAACGCATTTCATTTTGTGACTGTACGTTGAAGGGCGTGTCCGTGGCCTGCCGTCAAAGTTGGCCATTTTGAAGCCCGTGGTCCTGTATTTGAACAAACAAACTCCTTGAGACTTTATCAGATCTGCTTCAAAACTTGACAGTACTCTTGAATAATCTTGCTGATTACAAGTTGTGCTATTTATGACTGTACGTTGAAGGGCGTGTCCCAGGTGTCTCGTCAAAGTTGGACATTTTGAATTCTGTGGTCTTTTTTTTCAAAGTGATGAAACACAAACACCCCTCCGCTCCCACTAGCCACATCTACAAACCATATTTCCTAGGGAGTATTGTTCGTGGAGCATAGTGGGAAACCGCTGGAAGTCACTTATTAAATTGCAAGATAAATAGGGGACTTATCAAATCGACTTCAAAATTGGACAGTCTTATAAAAACAAAGTGTACATGAAGAATTGAGCTATTTGTGACTGTACGTCAAACTGCGTGCCACTGACCCCTTGTCGAATTCAGATGATTTTCCATTAAGCGGTACTCATAACTTCAGTGTGCAATGTCCAATTTCCAATAAACTTCATATATTCTGTAACAGTCTCGCCCTGAACGCGTCCTCATAACATCAGCCTACGTATTACAGTCCCGCCCTGAACTTGTCTACGTGACAAGATTCAGATAAAGTGAAAGCACAGCATACTGGCAACAGGAAGGAAGCGCTGCGTGGCGATACGGAGCTGATTTGGAGCAGATTTACGTGACGTATTCGCGTTGCGGTCCGCGCTTGTTACGACGGCACGTGGCGTGGCCTCGGCGCACCCCGACCGCACGTGACGCGTTTGCGGCGCGCGCCCGACGAGCGCCGGGTGCGAGGTCCCGCCCAACGCTGCTTGCAGCTTTAATTAGGGACCCGACCTGAACTGGAAGGTCCCTATTGTTTTTCTTCGTTTATTATTATTATTATTATTATTTTTCAGAACTTTGAGCGCATTTTTCACCCCCTTAACAATTATAATATTCGCATTTTATTTGGCACATTTGTCAAGCCTCATTTAAATTGGAGATTCTATGCGTCACATGCAGGTCAGCCACTAGGAAGGCCACTAGGTGGCGCTATTTGTAGGCCAATTTCGATACGCTAATAACTCCCGCATAGTTTGTCTCACATTCAAAAACCTTATATCCACGCGTTCGGTGAATGGAGCTGAACCTCCCCATATAGGCCACGCCCACTTCCGCCTAGATTTTTTTTTTTCTAGAGCGCAAAATGTCCATAAATGTCTGTTTCGTGTTCCTCCTACACACTTTGTCCGATTTGCACGAAATTTTGCACGTAGCATCTGTGGACCGCCCTGACAACAAAAGTAATTTGAACATTTTTGATATTTTAAAAAATAAGGAAGTTATAAAATTAGCACTTCCTGTTGATTTTTCGTCAAAAAAGGAAGTGGGGTATTTCTCCACATTGGTATGTCCGATTTACACCAACCTTGGGTCCATAGTTCCCCATGTCTTCCTTAAGCATCGTGCACAATTTCAGGTCATCACCACAAGGTGGCGCTCTTTAAAATGAAGGAGTTTATAGCTCTACAACGGTATGCGTGATTAAGATGAAACTTGGTACGCTGCTTCCCCATGGCTCCCTGAGGCTCACTTAAAAAGGACAAAAAAAATACGCCACTAGGTGGTGCTCTTTTGGCATGATAAATCACTCGTAATAGTTATGAATATGAAATTCACAGGGCACGTGTAGAGTGGTGCCTGAAGCTCACATACCAAAAATCCTGTTTGTCCTGCTTGTAGCGCCCCCTACAGGATAAAAAAACATCAGCCCCGGCGCCACGTTTCACCGACATGTACGAAACTCAATAGGCATGTATAATGTGCCGGGGCGTACAAAAAAGCCTCTTGGACCCATACCTCAAATCCCACAGGAAGTCGGCTATTTTCATTTAAAATTTGCACTTTTGGCGGCCATTTTGTGGTCATTTTGACTCTTTGGGCTTGTTTTAGAACTAACTGCTCCTAGGGAATTTATCAGATCTGCTTCAAAATTGGTCAGTACAGTCAAAACATGGTGCTGAATGAACGCATTATATTTTGTGACTGTACGTTGAAGGGCGTGTCCGTGGCGTGCCCTCAAAGTTGGCCATTTAGAACAAATGTCACTGTGATGTCATTTTTGCATTTCAGGGCTTCTATTTGAATGATCCCCTCCTACAGCTTCTATCGGATCTTCTTCAAAATTGGGCAGTCCAGTCACAACATGGGGCTGAATGAACGCAATATATTTGGTGACTGTACGTTGAAGGGCGTGTCCGTGGCGTGCCCTCAAAGTTGGCCATTTAGAACAAATGTCACACTGTGATGTCATTTTGGCCTTTCAGGGCTTCTATTTGAATGATTTCCTCCTACACGTTCTAACGGATCTTCTTCAAAATTGGGCAGTACAGTCACAACATGGTGCTGAATGAACAGCATTATATTTTGTGACTGTACGTTGAAGGGCGTGTCCGTGGCGTGCCCTCAAAGTTGGCCATTTAGAACAAATGTCACACTGTGATGTCATTTTGGCCTTTCAGGGCTTCTATTTGAATGATTTCCTCCTGACACGTTCTAACGGATCTTCTTCAAAATTGGGCAGTACAGTCACAACATGGTGCTGAATGAACGCATTTCATTTTGTGACTGTACGTTGAAGGGCGTGTCCGTGGCCTGCCGTCAAAGTTGGCCATTTTGAAGCCCGTGGTCCTGTATTTGAACAAACAAACTCCTTGAGACTTTATCAGATCTGCTTCAAAACTTGACAGTACTCTTGAATAATCTTGCTGATTACAAGTTGTGCTATTTATGACTGTACGTTGAAGGGCCTGTCCCAGGTGTCTCGTCAAAGTTGGACATTTTGAATTCTGTGGTCTTTTTTTTCAAAGTGATGAAACACAAACACCCCTCCGCTCCCACTAGCCACATCTACAAACCATATTTCCTAGGGAGTATTGTTCGTGGAGCATAGTGTGAAACCGCTGGAAGTCACTTATTAAATTGCAAGATAAATAGGGGACTTATCAAATCGACTTCAAAATTGGACAGTCTTATAAAAACAAAGTGTACATGAAGAATTGAGCTATTTGTGACTGTACGTCAAACTGCGTGCCACTGACCCCTTGTCGAATTCAGATGATTTTCCATTAAGCGGTACTCATAACTTCAGTGTGCAATGTCCAATTTCCAATAAACTTCATATATTCTGTAACAGTCTCGCCCTGAACGCGTCCTCATAACATCAGCCTACGTATTACAGTCCCGCCCTGAACTTGTCTACGTGACAAGATTCAGATAAAGTGAAAGCACAGCATACTGGCAACAGGAAGGAAGCGCTGCGTGGCGATACGGAGCTGATTTGGAGCAGATTTACGTGACGTATTCGCGTTGCGGTCCGCGCTTGTTACGACGGCACGTGCGTGGCCTCGGCGCACCCCGACCGCACGTGACGCGTTTGCGGCGCGCCCCGACGAGCGCCGGGTGCGAGGTCCCGCCCAACGCAGCTTTTTGCAGCTTACTAATATTGGGACCAGCCAGTATGAACGCTGGGTCTATTGTTTTTCCATCGTTTATTATTATTATTATTATTATTATTATTTTTAGCGACTTTGCTCGCATTTTTCACCCCCTTAACAATTATAATATTCGCATTTTATTTGGCACATTTGTCAAGCCTCATTTAAATTGGAGATTCTATGCGTCACATGCAGGTCAGCCACTAGGAAGGCCACTAGGTGGCGCTATTTGTAGGCCAATTTCGATACGCTAATAACTCCCGCATAGTTTGTCTCACATTCAAAAACCTTATATCCACGCGTTCGGTGAATGGAGCTGAACCTCCCCATATAGGCCACGCCCACTTCCGCCTAATTTTTTTTTTTTCTAGAGCGCAAAATGTCCATAAATCACTTTTTCGTGTTCCTCCTACACACTTTTTCCGATGCGCACGAAACTTTGCACGTTTCATCTGTGGACCGTCCTGACAACAAAAGTAATTTGAAGAATTTTGATATTATAAAACATAAGGAAGTTATACAATTAGCACTTCCTGTTGATTTTTCGTCAAAAAAGGAAGTGGGGTATTTCTCCACATTGGTATGTCCGATTTACACCAACCTTGGGTCCATAGTTCCCCATGTCTTCCTTAAGCATCGTGCACAATTTCAGGTCATCACCACTAGGTGGCGCTCTTTAAAATGAAGGAGTTTATAGCTCTACAACGGTATGTGTGATTAAGATGAAACTTGGTACGCTGCTTCCCCATGGCTCCCTGAGGCTCACCTAAAAAGGACAAAAAAATACGCCACTAGGTGGTGCTCTTTTGGCATGATAAATCACTCGTAATAGTTATGAATATGAAATTCACAGGGTACGTGTAGAGTGGTGCCTGAAGCTCACATACCAAAAATCCTGTTTGTCCTGCTTGTAGCGCCCCCTACAGGATAAAAAAACATCAGCCCCGGCGCCACGTTTCACCGACATGTACGAAACTCAATAGGCATGTATAATGTGCCGGGGCGTACAAAAAAGCCTCTTGGACCCATACCTCAAATCCCACAGGAAGTCGGCTATTTTCATTTAAAATTTGCACTTTTGGCGGCCATTTTGTGGTCATTTTGACTCTTTGGGCTTGTTTTAGAACTAACTGCTCCTAGGGAATTTATCAGATCTGCTTCAAAATTGGTCAGTACAGTCAAAACATGGTGCTGAATGAACGCATTATATTTTGTGACTGTACGTTGAAGGGCGTGTCCGTGGCGTGCCCTCAAAGTTGGCCATTTAGAACAAATGTCACTGTGATGTCATTTTTGCATTTCAGGGCTTCTATTTGAATGATCCCCTCCTACAGCTTCTATCGGATCTTCTTCAAAATTGGGCAGTCCAGTCACAACATGGGGCTGAATGAACGCAATATATTTGGTGACTGTACGTTGAAGGGCGTGTCCGTGGCGTGCCCTCAAAGTTGGCCATTTAGAACAAATGTCACACTGTGATGTCATTTTGGCCTTTCAGGGCTTCTATTTGAATGATTTCCTCTGACACGTTCTAACGGATCTTCTTCAAAATTGGGCAGTACAGTCACAACGTGGTGCTGAATGAAAGCATTATATTTTGTGACTGTACGTTGAAGGGCGTGTCCGTGGCGTGCCCTCAAAGTTGGCCATTTAGAACAAATGTCACACTGTGATGTCATTTTGGCCTTTCAGGGCTTCTATTTGAATGATTTCCTCTGACACGTTCTAACGGATCTTCTTCAAAATTGGGCAGTACAGTCACAACATGGTGCTGAATGAACGCATTTCATTTTTTGACTGTACGTTGAAGGGCGTGTCCGTGGCCTGCCGTCAAAGTTGGCCATTTTGAAGCCCGTGGTCCTGTATTTGAACAAACAAACTCCTTGAGACATTATCAGATCTGCTTCAAAACTTGACAGTACTCTTGAATAATCTTGCTGATTACAAGTTGTGCTATTTATGACTGTACGTTGAAGGGCCTGTCCCTGGTGTCTTGTCAAAGTTGCACATTTTGAATTCTGTGGTCTTTTTTTCAAAGTGATGAAACACAAACACCCCTCCGCTCCCACTAGCCACATCTACAAACCATATTTCCTAGGGAGTATTGTTCGTGGAGCATAGTGTGAAACCGCTGGAAGTCACTTATTAAATTGCAAGATAAATAGGGGACTTATCAAATCGACTTCAAAATTGGACAGTCTTATAAAAACAAAGTGTACATGAAGAATTGAGCTATTTGTGACTGTACGTCAAACTGCGTGCCACTGACCCCTTGTCGAATTCAGATGATTTTCCATTAAGCGGTACTCGTAACTTCAGTGTGCAATGTCCAATTTCCAATAAACTTCATATATTCTGTAACAGTCTCGCCCTGAACGCGTCCTCATAACATCAGCCTACGTATTACAGTCCCGCCCTGAACTTGTCTACGTGACAAGATTCAGATAAAGTGAAAGCACAGCATACTGGCAACAGGAAGGAAGCGCTGCGTGGCGATACGGAGCTGATTTGGAGCAGATTTACGTGACGTATTCGCGTTGCGGTCCGCGCTTGTTACGACGGCACGTGCGTGGCCTCGGCGCACCCCGACCGCACGTGACGCGTTTGCGGCGCCCCGACGAGCGCCGGGTGCGAGGTCCCGCCCAACGCTGCTTGCAGCTTTAATTAGGGACCGAGCCAGTATGAACTGGAAGGTCTCTATTGTTTTTCCTTTTTTTATTATTATTATTATTATTATTTTTAGCGAACTTTGCTCGCATTTTTCACCCCCTTAATCATTTAAAATATTCGCATTTTATTTGGCACATTTGTCAAGCCTCATTTAAATTGGAGATTCTATGCGTCACATGCAGGTCAGCCACTAGGAAGGCCACTAGGTGGCGCTATTTGTAGGCCAATTTCGTTACGCTAATAACTCCCGCATAGTTTGTCTCACATTCAAAAACCTTATATCCACGCGTTCGGTGAATGGAGCTGAACCTCCCCATATAGGCCACGCCCACTTCCGCCTAGATTTTTTTTTTTCTAGAGCGCAAAATGTCCATAAATCACTTTTTCGTGTTCCTCCTACACACTTTGTCCGATGCGCACGAAACTTTGCACGTTTCATCTGTGGACCGTCCTGACAACAAAAGTAATTTGAAGAATTTTGATATTATAAAACATAAGGAAGTTATACAATTAGCACTTCCTGTTGATTTTTCGTCAAAAAAGGAAGTGGGGTATTTCTCCACATTGGTATGTCCGATTTACACCAACCTTGGGTCCATAGTTCCCCATGTCTTCCTTATGCATCGTGCACAATTTCAGGTCATCACCACAAGGTGGCGCTCTTTAAAATGAAGGAGTTTATATCTCTACAACGGTATGTGTGATTAAGATGAAACTTGGTACGCTGCTTCCCCATGGCTCCCTGAGGCTCACCTAAAAAGGACAAAAAAAATACGCCACTAGGTGGTGCTCTTTTGGCATGATAAATCACTCGTAATAGTTATGAATATGAAATTCACAGGGTACGTGTAGAGTGGTGCCTGAAGCTCACATACCAAAAATCCTGTTTGTCCTGCTTGTAGCGCCCCCTACAGGATAAAAAAACATCAGCCCCGGCGCCACGTTTCACCGACATGTACGAAACTCAATAGGCATGTATAATGTGCCGGGGCGTACAAAAAAGCCTCTTGGACCCATACCTCAAATCCCACAGGAAGTCGGCTATTTTCATTTAAAATTTGCACTTTTGGCGGCCATTTTGTGGTCATTTTGACTCTTTGGGCTTGTTTTAGAACTAACTGCTCCTAGGGAATTTATCAGATCTGCTTCAAAATTGGTCAGTACAGTCAAAACATGGTGCTGAATGAACGCATTATATTTTGTGACTGTACGTTGAAGGGCGTGTCCGTGGCGTGCCCTCAAAGTTGGCCATTTAGAACAAATGTCACTGTGATGTCATTTTTGCATTTCAGGGCTTCTATTTGAATGATCCCCTCCTACAGCTTCTATCGGATCTTCTTCAAAATTGGGCAGTCCAGTCACAACATGGGGCTGAATGAACGCAAATATATTTGGTGACTGTACGTTGAAGGGCGTGTCCGTGGCGTGCCCTCAAAGTTGGCCATTTAGAACAAATGTCACACTGTGATGTCATTTTGGCCTTTCAGGGCTTCTATTTGAATGATTTCCTCTGACACGTTCTAACGGATCTTCTTCAAAATTGGGCAGTACAGTCACAACGTGGTGCTGAATGAAAGCATTATATTTTGTGACTGTACGTTGAAGGGCGTGTCCGTGGCGTGCCCTCAAAGTTGGCCATTTAGAACAAATGTCACACTGTGATGTCATTTTGGCCTTTCAGGGCTTCTATTTGAATGATTTCCTCCTGACACGTTCTAACGGATCTTCTTCAAAATTGGGCAGTACAGTCACAACATGGTGCTGAATGAACGCATTTCATTTTGTGACTGTACGTTGAAGGGCGTGTCCGTGGCGTGCCGTCAAAGTTGGCCATTTTGAAGCCCGTGGTCCTGTATTTGAACAAACAAACTCCTTGAGAATTGATCACATCTGCTTCAAAACTTGACAGTACTCTTGAATAATCTTGCTGATTACAAGTTGTGCTATTTATGACTGTACGTTGAAGGGCCTGTCCCTGGTGTCTTGTCAAAGTTGCACATTTTGAATTCTGTGGTCTTTTTTTTCAAAGTGATGAAACACAAACACCCCTCCGCTCCCACTAGCCACATCTACAAACCATATTTCCTAGGGAGTATTGTTCGTGGAGCATAGTGTGAAACCGCTGGAAGTCACTTATTAAATTGCAAGATAAATAGGGGACTTATCAAATCGACTTCAAAATTGGACAGTCTTATAAAAACAAAGTGTACATGAAGAATTGAGCTATTTGTGACTGTACGTCAAACTGCGTGCCACTGACCCCTTGTCGAATTCAGATGATTTTCCATTAAGCGGTACTCATAACTTCAGTGTGCAATGTCCAATTTCCAATAAACTTCATATATTCTGTAACAGTCTCGCCCTGAACACGTCCTCATAACATCAGCCTACGTATTACAGTCCCGCCCTGAACTTGTCTACGTGACAAGATTCAGATAAAGTGAAAGCACAGCATACTGGCAACAGGAAGGAAGCGCTGCGTGGCGATACGGAGCTGATTTGGAGCAGATTTACGTGACGTATTCGCGTTGCGGTCCGCGCTTGTTACGACGGCACGTGGCGTGGCCTCGGCGCACCCCGACCGCACGTGACGCGTTTGCGGCGCGCCCCGACGAGCGCCGGGTGCGAGGTCCCGCCCAACGCTGCTTGCAGCTTTAATTCTAATTATTATTATTATTATTATTTTTAGCGACTTTGCTCGCATTTTTCACCCCCTTAACATTTAAAATATTCGCATTTTATTTGGCACATTTGTCAAGCCTCATTTAAATTGGAGATTCTATGCGTCACATGCAGGTCAGCCACTAGGAAGGCCACTAGGTGGCGCTATTTGTAGGCCAATTTCGATACGCTAATAACTCCCGCATAGTTTGTCTCACATTCAAAAACCTTATATCCACGCGTTCGGTGAATGGAGCTGAACCTCCCCATATAGGCCACGCCCACTTCCGCCTAGATTTTTTTTTTTTCTAGAGCGCAAAATGTCCATAAATCACTTTTTCGTGTTCCTCCTACACACTTTTTCCGATGCGCACGAAACTTTGCACGTTTCATCTGTGGACCGTCCTGACAACAAAAGTAATTTGAAGAATTTTGATATTATAAAACATAAGGAAGTTATACAATTAGCACTTCCTGTTGATTTTTCGTCAAAAAAGGAAGTGGGGTATTTCTCCACGTTGGTATGTCCGATTTACACCAACCTTGGGTCCATAGTTCCCCATGTCTTCCTTATGTATCGTGCACAATTTCAGGTCATCACCACTAGGTGGCGCTCTTTAAAATGAAGGAGTTTATATCTCTGCAACGGCAAGTGTGATTAAGATGAAACTTGGTACGCTGCTTCCCCATGGCTCCCTGAGGCTCACCTAAAAAGGACAAAAAAAATACGCCACTAGGTGGTGCTCTTTTGGCATGATAAATCACTCGTAATAGTTATGAATATGAAATTCACAGGGTACGTGTAGAGTGGTGCCTGAAGCTCACATACCAAAAATCCTGTTTGTCCTGCTTGTAGCGCCCCCCTACAGGATAAAAAAACATCAGCCCCGGCGCCACGTTTCACCGACATGTACGAAACTCAATAGGCATGTATAATGTGCCGGGGCGTACAAAAAAGCCTCTTGGACCCATACCTCAAATCCCACAGGAAGTCGGCTATTTTCATTTAAAATTTGCACTTTTGGCGGCCATTTTGTGGTCATTTTGACTCTTTGGGCTTGTTTTAGAACTAACTGCTCCTAGGGAATTTATCAGATCTGCTTCAAAATTGGTCAGTACAGTCAAAACATGGTGCTGAATGAACGCATTATATTTTGTGACTGTACGTTGAAGGGCGTGTCCGTGGCGTGCCCTCAAAGTTGGCCATTTAGAACAAATGTACACTGTGATGTCATTTTTGCATTTCAGGGCTTCTATTTGAATGATCCCCTCCTACAGCTTCTATCGGATCTTCTTCAAAATTGGGCAGTCCAGTCACAACATGGGGCTGAATGAACACATTATATTTGGTGACTGTACGTTGAAGGGCGTGTCCGTGGCGTGCCCTCAAAGTTGGCCATTTAGAACAAATGTCACACTGTGATGTCATTTTGGCCTTTCAGGGCTTCTATTTGAATGATCTCCTCCTGACACGTTCTAACGGATCTTCTTCAAAATTGGGCAGTACAGTCACAACATGGTGCTGAATGAAAGCATATATTTTGTGACTGTACGTTGAAGGGCGTGTCCGTGGCGTGCCCTCAAAGTTGGCCATTTAGAACAAATGTCACACTGTGATGTCATTTTGGCCTTTCAGGGCTTCTATTTGAATGATTTCCTCTGACACGTTCTAACGGATCTTCTTCAAAATTGGGCAGTACAGTCACAACATGGTGCTGAATGAACGCATTTCATTTTGTGACTGTACGTTGAAGGGCGTGTCCGTGGCCTGCCGTCAAAGTTGGCCATTTTGAAGCCCGTGGTCCTGTATTTGAACAAACAAACTCCTTGAGAATTTATCAGATCTGCTTCAAAACTTGACAGTACTCTTGAATAATCTTGCTGATTACAAGTTGTGCTATTTATGACTGTACGTTGAAGGGCGTGTCCCAGGTGTCTCGTCAAAGTTGCACATTTTGAATTCTGTGGTCTTTTTTTTCAAAGTGATGAAACACAAACACCCCTCCGCTCCCACTAGCCACATCTACAAACCATATTTCCTAGGGAGTATTGTTCGTGGAGCATAGTGGTGAAACCGCTGGAAGTCACTTATTAAATTGCAAGATAAATAGGGGACTTATCAAATCGACTTCAAAATTGGACAGTCTTATAAAAACAAAGTGTACATGAAGAATTGAGCTATTTGTGGCTGTACGTCAAACTGCGTGCCACTGACCCCTTGTCGAATTCAGATGATTTTCCATTAAGCGGTACTCGTAACTTCAGTGTGCAATGTCCAATTTCCAATAAACTTCATATATTCTGTAACAGTCTCGCCCTGAACGCGTCCTCATAACATCAGCCTACGTATTACAGTCCCGCCCTGAACTTGTCTACGTGACAAGATTCAGATAAAGTGAAAGCACAGCATACTGGCACCAGGAAGGAAGCGCTGCGTGGCGATACGGAGCTGATTTGGAGCAGATTTACGTGACGTATTCGCGTTGCGGTCCGCGCTTGTTACGACGGCACGTGCGTGGCCTCGGCGCACCCCGACCGCACGTGACGCGTTTGCGGCGCGCCCGACGAGCGCCGGGTCACGTGGTGCGAGGTCCCGCCCAAGCTTGCAGCTTGCAGGTCTCTTTTTTTATTATTATTATTATTATTATTATTTTTAGCGAACTTTGCTCGCATTTTTCACCCCCTAAACATTTAAAATATTCGCATTTTATTTGGCACATTTGTCAAGCCTCATTTAAATTGGAGATTCTATGCGTCACATGCAGGTCAGCCACTAGGAAGGCCACTAGGTGGCGCTATTTGTAGGCCAATTTCGTTACGCTAATAACTCCCGCATAGTTTGTCTCACATTCAAAAACCTTATATCCACGCGTTCGGTGAATGGAGCTGAACCTCCCCATATAGGCCACGCCCACTTCCGCCTAGATTTTTTTTTTTCTAGAGCGCAAAATGTCCATAAATCACTTTTTCGTGTTCCTCCTACACACTTTGTCCGATGCGCACGAAACTTTGCACGTTTCATCTGTGGACCGTCCTGACAACAAAAGTAATTTGAAGAATTTTGATATTATAAAACATAAGGAAGTTATACAATTAGCACTTCCTGTTGATTTTTCGTCAAAAAAGGAAGTGGGGTATTTCTCCACGTTGGTATGTCCGATTTACACCAACCTTGGGTCCATAGTTCCCCATGTCTTCCTTATGTATCGTGCACAATTTCAGGTCATCACCACTAGGTGGCGCTCTTTAAAATGAAGGAGTTTATATCTCTACATCGGCATGTGTGATTAAGATGAAACTTGGTACGCTGCTTCCCCATGGCTCCCTGAGGCTCACCTAAAAAGGACAAAAAAATACGCCACTAGGTGGTGCTCTTTTGGCATGATAAATCACTCGTAATAGTTATGAATATGAAATTCACAGGGTACGTGTAGAGTGGTGCCTGAAGCTCACATACCAAAAATCCTGTTTGTCCTGCTTGTAGCGCCCCCTACAGGATAAAAAAACATCAGCCCCGGCGCCACGTTTCACCGACATGTACGAAACTCAATAGGCATGTATAATGTGCCGGGGCGTACAAAAAAGCCTCTTGGACCCATACCTCAAATCCCACAGGAAGTCGGCTATTTTCATTTAAAATTTGCACTTTTGGCGGCCATTTTGTGGTCATTTTGACTCTTTGGGCTTGTTTTAGAACTAACTGCTCCTAGGGAATTTATCAGATCTGCTTCAAAATTGGTCAGTACAGTCAAAACATGGTGCTGAATGAACGCATTATATTTTGTGACTGTACGTTGAAGGGCGTGTCCGTGGCGTGCCCTCAAAGTTGGCCATTTAGAACAAATGTCACTGTGATGTCATTTTTGCATTTCAGGGCTTCTATTTGAATGATCCCCTCCTACAGCTTCTATCGGATCTTCTTCAAAATTGGGCAGTCCAGTCACAACATGGGGCTGAATGAACGCATTATATTTGGTGACTGTACGTTGAAGGGCGTGTCCGTGGCGTGCCCTCAAAGTTGGCCATTTAGAACAAATGTCACACTGTGATGTCATTTTGGCCTTTCAGGGCTTCTATTTGAATGATCTCCTCCTACACGTTCTAACGGATCTTCTTCAAAATTGGGCAGTACAGTCACAACATGGTGCTGAATGAACGCATTTCATTTTGTGACTGTACGTTGAAGGGCGTGTCCGTGGCCTGCCGTCAAAGTTGGCCATTTTGAAGCCCGTGGTCCTGTATTTGAACAAACAAACTCCTTGAGAATTGATCAGATCTGCTTCAAAACTTGACAGTACTCTTGAATAATCTTGCTGATTACAAGTTGTGCTATTTATGACTGTACGTTGAAGGGCGTGTCCCAGGTGTCTCGTCAAAGTTGGACATTTTGAATTCTGTGGTCTTTTTTTTCAAAGTGATGAAACACAAACACCCCTCCGCTCCCACTAGCCACATCTACAAACCATATTTCCTAGGGAGTATTGTTCGTGGAGCATAGTGGGAAACCGCTGGAAGTCACTTATTAAATTGCAAGATAAATAGGGGACTTATCAAATCGACTTCAAAATTGGACAGTCTTATAAAAACAAAGTGTACATGAAGAATTGAGCTATTTGTGACTGTACGTCAAACTGCGTGCCACTGACCCCTTGTCGAATTCAGATGATTTTCCATTAAGCGGTACTCATAACTTCAGTGTGCAATGTCCAATTTCCAATAAACTTCATATATTCTGTAACAGTCTCGCCCTGAACGCGTCCTCATAACATCAGCCTACGTATTACAGTCCCGCCCTGAACTTGTCTACGTGACAAGATTCAGATAAAGTGAAAGCACAGCATACTGGCAACAGGAAGGAAGCGCTGCGTGGCGATACGGAGCTGATTTGGAGCAAATTTACGTGACGTATTCGCGTTGCGGTCCGCGCTTGTTACGACGGCACGTGGCGTGGCCTCGGCGCACCCCGACCGCACTGACGCACGTGACGCGTTTGCGGCGCGCCCCGACGAGCGCCGGGTGCGAGGTCCCGCCCAACGCTGCTTGCAGCTTTATTTTATTAGGGACCGAGCCAGTATGAACTGGAAGGTCCTTTGTTTTTTTTTCGTTTATTATTATTTTATTATTATTATTATTATTTTTAGCGGCTTTGCTCGCATTTTTCACCCCCTTAATCATTTAAAATATTCGCATTTTATTTGGCACATTTGTCAAGCATCATTTAAATTGGAGATTCTATGCGTCACATGCAGGTCAGCCACTAGGAAGGCCACTAGGTGGCGCTATTTGTAGGCCAATTTCGTTATGCTAATAACTCCCGCATAGTTTGTCTCACATTCAAAAACCTTATATCCACGCGTTCGGTGAACTGAGCTGAACCTCCCCATATAGGCCACGCCCACTTCCGCCTAGATTTTTTTTTTTCTAGAGCGCAAAATGTCCATAAATCTCTTTTCGGGGTTCCTCCTACACACTTTGTCCGATGCGCACGAAACTTTGCACGTTTCATCTGTGGACCGTCCTGACAACAAAAGTAATTTGAAGAATTTTGATATTATAAAACATAAGGAAGTTATACAATTAGCACTTCCTGTTGATTTTTCGTCAAAAAAGGAAGTGGGGTATTTCTCCACGTTGGTATGTCCGATTTACACCAACCTTGGGTCAATAGTTCCCCATGTCTTCATTATGTATCGTGCACAATTTCAGGTCATCACCACTAGGTGGCGCTCTTTAAAATGAAGGAGTTTATATCTCTGCATCGGCAAGTGTGATTAAGATGAAACTTGGTACGCTGCTTCCCCATGGCTCCCTGAGGCTCACCTAAAAAGGACAAAAAAATACGCCACTAGGTGGTGCTCTTTTGGCATGATAAATCACTCGTAATAGTTATGAATATGAAATTCACAGGGTACGTGTAGAGTGGTGCCTGAAGCTCACATACCAAAAATCCTGTTTGTCCTGCTTGTAGCGCCCCCTACAGGATAAAAAAACATCAGCCCCGGCGCCACGTTTCACCGACATGTACGAAACTCAATAGGCATGTATAATGTGCCGGGGCGTACAAAAAAGCCTCTTGGACCCATACCTCAAATCCCACAGGAAGTCGGCTATTTTCATTTAAAATTTGCACTTTTGGCGGCCATTTTGTGGTCATTTTGACTCTTTGGGCTTGTTTTAGAACTAACTGCTCCTAGGGAATTTATCAGATCTGCTTCAAAATTGGTCAGTACAGTCAAAACATGGTGCTGAATGAACGCATTATATTTTGTGACTGTACGTTGAAGGGCGTGTCCGTGGCGTGCCCTCAAAGTTGGCCATTTAGAACAAATGTCACTGTGATGTCATTTTTGCATTTCAGGGCTTCTATTTGAATGATCCCCTCCTACAGCTTCTATCGGATCTTCTTCAAAATTGGGCAGTCCAGTCACAACATGGGGCTGAATGAACGCAAATTATTTGGTGACTGTACGTTGAAGGGCGTGTCCGTGGCGTGCCCTCAAAGTTGGCCATTTAGAACAAATGTCACACTGTGATGTCATTTTGGCCTTTCAGGGCTTCTATTTGAATGATTTCCTCTGACACGTTCTAACGGATCTTCTTCAAAATTGGGCAGTACAGTCACAACGTGGTGCTGAATGAAAGCAATATATTTTGTGACTGTACGTTGAAGGGCGTGTCCGTGGCGTGCCCTCAAAGTTGGCCATTTAGAACAAATGTCACACTGTGATGTCATTTTGGCCTTTCAGGGCTTCTATTTGAATGATTTCCTCTGACACGTTCTAACGGATCTTCTTCAAAATTGGGCAGTACAGTCACAACATGGTGCTGAATGAACGCATTTCATTTTTTGACTGTACGTTGAAGGGCGTGTCCGTGGCCTGCCGTCAAAGTTGGCCATTTTGAAGCCCGTGGTCCTGTATTTGAACAAACAAACTCCTTGAGACATTATCAGATCTGCTTCAAAACTTGACAGTACTCTTGAATAATCTTGCTGATTACAAGTTGTGCTATTTATGACTGTACGTTGAAGGGCGTGTCCCTGGTGTCTTGTCAAAGTTGCACATTTTGAATTCTGTGGTCTTTTTTTTCAGTGATGAAACACAAACACCCCTCCGCTCCCACTAGCCACATCTACAAACCATATTTCCTAGGGAGTATTGTTCGTGGAGCATAGTGTGAAACCGCTGGAAGTCACTTATTAAATTGCGAGATAAATAGGGGACTTATCAAATCGACTTCAAAATTGGGCAGTCTTATAAAAACAAAGTGTACATGAAGAATTGAGCTATTTGTGGCTGTACGTCAAACTGCGTGCCACTGACCCCTTGTCAAATTCTGATGATTTTCCATTAAGCGGTACTCGTAACTTCAGTGTGCAATGTCCAATTTCCAATAAACTTCATATATTCTGTAACAGTCTCGCCCTGAACACGTCCTCATAACATCAGCCTACGTATTACAGTCCCGCCCCTGAACTTGTCTACGTGACAAGATTCAGATAAAGTGAAAGCACAGCATACTGGCACCAGGAAGGAAGCGCTGCGTGGCGATATGGAGCTGATTTGAAGCAGATTTACGTGACGCATTCGCGTTGCACTCCGCGCTTGTTACGACGGCACGTGATGTGGCCTCGGCGCACCCCGAGCGCACGTGACGCCGCCGCAGCACGCCAGCGCCGGGTGCGAGGTCCCGCCCAACGCTGCTTGCAGCTTTAATTGTTTTTATTGTCATTAATTTTACTTTTGTTGTTAATGTTGTTAATGTTTTTGACTTTATTGTTGTTACTGTTGTTAATGTTATTAATGTTATTATTGTTGTTAATGTTGTTAATGTTATTAATGTTGTTATTGTTAATGTTGTTAATGTTATTAATGTTATTATTGTTGTTACTGTTGTTAATGTTATTAATTCAATTCAATTTTAATTCAATTCAATTCAATTCAATTCAATTTTATTTGTATAGCGCCAATTCATAACAGAAGTTATCTCAGGACACTTTTCAAATAGAGCAGGTCTAGACCGAACTCTTTAACATTAATTACAGAGACCCAACAGTACCACCATGAGCAAGCACTTGGCGACAAGGGCAAGGAAAAACTGCCTGTTAAAAGGCAGAAACCTAGGACAGATCCTCCGGCTCTAGGTGGGTGGTCGTCTGTCTCGACCAGTTGGGGTGAGAGAGAGAGAGAGAGAGAGAGAGAGAGAGAGAGAGAGAGAGAGAGAGAGCGACAGACAGACAGACAGGTGCACAGCAACAACAGTATTGGCAATGGCAGTCAAGCAGGACCATGGCAGGAGGCTCCACCAGGATCCATGAGAACCTGCGAGACGAGAAAGCACAAGAACTCCGGGGAAGAAGTGGAGTTAGTAACATGCATTAAAGGGACATGAATGAGTGCAGAAAGAGAGAGGAAGAGAGTAGCTCAGTGCACCATGGGAAATCCCCCGATAGTCTAGGCCTATAGCAGCATAACTAAGGGATGGTTCAGGACTCACCTGATCCAGCCCTAACTATAAGCTTTATCAAAGAGGAATGTCTTAAGCCTACTCTTGAATGTGGTGAGGGTGTCTGCCTCCCGAACCACAACTGGAAGCTGGTTCCACAGGAGAGGAGCTTGGTAACTGAAGGCTCTGGCTCCTGTTCTACTTTTTAGAGACTATAGGAACCACAAGTAGCCCAGCATTCAGAGAACGTAGTGTTCTAGTGGGGTAATAGGGTACTATGAGCTCTTTAAGATATGAAGGGGCCTGACCATGAAGAGCTTTATAGGTGAGGAGGAGTATTTTAAATTCAATTCTACATTTTATAGGGAGCCAATGCAGAGTAGCTAGTACAGGAGAGATGTGATCTCTTTTTCTAGTTCCTGTCAGTACTCGTGCTGCAGCGTTCTGAATTAATTGGAGCGTTTTAATGGACTTATTGGGGAAACCTGATAATAAAGAGTTGCAGTAATCCAGCCTTGAAGTAACAAATGCATGGATTAGTTTTTCTGCATCTGTCTGTGATAGGATGTGTCTAATTTTTCTAATATTACGTAAATGAAAGAAGGCAGTCCTAGAGGTCTGCTTTATGTGGGAGTTAAATGACAAATCCTGATCAAAGATAACTCCAAGATTCCTGACAGTGGTGCTAGAGGCCAAGTTAATGCCATCTAGAGTGACTATATCTTTAGACAATGAGTCTCTAAGGTTTTTGGGGCCAAGAACAAGAATTTCGTTTTTTTCTGAGTTTAACATCAGAAAATTGCAGCTCATCCAGGATTTTATGTCCTTAAGACATGTTTGTAATTTAGATAATTGATTAATTTCATTGGGTTTGATTGATAGATATAACTGCGTATCATCTGCATAACAGTGAAAGTTAATGGAGTGATTCCTAATAATGTTGCCTAAAGGGAGCATATATAAAGTAAATAGTATTGGTCCAAGTACAGAACCTTGTGGAACTCCATGACTATTAATGTTGTTATTGTTAATGTTGTTAATGTTATTAATGTTATTATTGTTGTTACTGTTGTTAATGTTATTAATGTTGTTTATGTTGTTATTGTTACTGTTGTTAATGTTATTAATGTTGTTTATGTTGTTATTGTTACTGTTGTTAATGTTATTAATGTTATTATTGTTATTATTGTTGTTAATGTTGTTAATGTTATTAATGTTGTTATTGTTAATGTTGTTAATGTTGTTAATGTTATTAATGTTATTATTGTTGTTACTGTTGTTAATGTTATTAATGTTGTTTATGTTGTTATTGTTAATGTTGTTAATGTTATTAATGTTGTTAATGTTGTTATTGTTAATGTTGTTAATGTTATTAATGTTGGTAATGTTGTTAATGTTGTTATTGTTAATGTTGTTAATGTTATTAATGTTGTTATTGTTAATGTTGTTAATGTTGTTAATGTTATTAATGTTATTATTGTTGTTACTGTTGTTAATGTTATTAATGTTGTTTATGTTGTTATTGTTAATGTTGTTAATGTTGTTAATGTTATTAATGTTATTATTGTTAATGTTGTTAATGTTATTAATGTTGTTATTGTTAATGTTGTTATTGTTAATGTTGTTAATGTTGTTATTGTTAATGTTGTTAATGTTATTAATGTTGTTATTGTTAATGTTGTTAATGTTGTTAATGTTGTTAATGTTATTAATGTTATTATTGTTAATGTTGTTAATGTTATTAATGTTGTTATTGTTATTGTTAATGTTGTTAATGTTATTAATGTTGTTATTGTTAATGTTGTTAATGTTGTTAATGTCAAAGTGATAGCCTTCTGAATTAGCTGGTTTTACAAAATGGCATCAGTTGAAATATTACAATACTTTCTTAAACTGGAAAACTTTTTTGCTTTTTCTGTCAGGATTTAGCCTGAGGCCTGTTGTAGTCGGCCTGCCACCATTAAAAAGAACTTCTTCGTCAGGAGAACGGTATTGGGCACGGGTACTATGGGAAGGATTGTGGCCCGTACAAGCACTTACCAATGAGTTAATAATGTCCTCATTGCTCAGTATTGCTGCCACAAGGTTCCTGACTGACTCATTCTCACTTCTACAAGATGGCAGCAGTGCCTTGATGACCAGTCAAGTTTCATTCTATATATTCAAAGATTCATTAAATATATTCAAAGTTTCATTCTATATATTCAAAGATTCATTAAATATATTCAAAGATTCATTCCATATATTCAAAGTTTCATTCTATATATTTAAAGATTAATTTCCTAAACGGTATGCCATAATATATATACTATTTTGCCCTTGTCACAGATTTCATTGAAAACAGCTTTGCAACTTCATCAGCTGTGTTTTGTAATCTCAATTACTGCAATAAAACATATTTATGCAATTTGACAAGCAGTCTTCATTAGCATAGCAATATAACACTTGTCCTGAGTAATAATACTTCCACTTGAATCAATATAAAAAGACTGTTGCAATTACAAACAGCCAACAGATTTAAATGAAATAAGAAATTACAATATATATGTAATATTTTAATGCAGGATAATTAAAATGATGCAACATACTTAGAAAGACCATGGACATGCTGTAAAACACATTAATTCCGCACAGGACTGACGGTGGAAATACAGGTGAATCACTAGGATTAATCTTAGCCTGGCTGTTAGCCTGGTCTGGAGCAGGCTAACTGCAGAGAATAAATCACCATAGTAACTTGGCCGGGATAAGTTTAACCTGCTTTCATGCAACCGACTTGAGGCTAAATTCAGCCGGGATAACCAACATATCCCGGGTTAATCCCTTATCCTGGTTTTGTGCAATACCCCTCAGTTCTGTCACACAGAGTCAGTGTGAGGGGAGTCTGACCTCTGCTGGACACACAGCAACATTACACCTCTGACAGCAAAAACCTGCCCCCCCCCCACACACACACTTTGAAAAGTTAGTACAAAAAACAATAATGACGATCAATAATCAGTTTGTCTGTTTTTCTGACAGATTTTTTTAATTTACAAACCGTATATTAACACCACTGCTTTTATTCTGAAGGTCAGTGCAAGACTTTCTTTCCCCCCCTTAATGTGGTCCACACTGAAAACCACTGATCTGATTTATTGATCGGAGGATGGTGATTGATCTGATCTTGGGTCAGACTCTTGCTAATGAGGATTGTTAATGACATTACGTAACGCAGCTGAAGATAGTCTCAGACCTGAATGGACCTGATCCACTTATTATCACCAAAACCTGCTGAGCTGAGCTGTGATTGGCTGACAGTAACTCATGTACAGTGTTATAATAATAATAATTGATATTCTTTGTTTTTATTCTTGATTCTGTCAAACACACAGAGAAAACTTTATTCAAATGTTTATTTGTAATAACTTTATTTATTTAATATTTATTTTTATTCCATATTTTTAGTCTTTATTTTATTTATATTATTATGTTGTGTTCACTGTCACCCCAACATAAAGCTGGATCAGGTCATTGAATGCAACACGAGTGTGGAGGGGAACAAATGAGCTTCCTTTTAGTTTTTGGGATGTGACCTGCGACCCATGTGTGCCTGGGTTACACTTCCTGTCCCCAGCAGGTGGCAGATATCAGTGACATTGTGTCTCTGTCACTAAATAAATCTGCTGCTGACACTAAAAATACCCCCCACCCCGCTGTCAGCTGTTCGTCACCATGGCAACAAACACAACCCCAACACGCCCGCTTCAACAGGTGCTCATTACAGTACAGTGACTTCAGCACTATAAATACTTTATACTTTATACTTTATATACTTTATATACTTTATATGCTTTATATACTTTATACTTAATATACTTTATACTTTTTATACTTTATACTTTATACTTTATATACTTTTTATACTTTATATGCTTTATACTTTATATATTTTATATACTTTATACTTTATATATTTTATATACTTTATACTTAATATACTTAATATACTTTATACTTTATATACTTTATACTTTATATACTTTATATACTTTATACTGTATATACTTTATACTTAATATACTTAATATACTTTATACTTTATATACTTTATACTTTATATACTTTATACTGTATATACTTTATACTTTATATACTTAATATACTTTATATGCTTTATACTTTATATACTTTATACTTTATATATTTTATACTTTATATATTTAATATACTTTATACTTTTTAGATTTTATATACTTTATATACTTTATACCTTATATACTTTATATATTTAATATACTTTATACTTTATATATTTTATATACTTTATACTTTTTATATTTTATATACTTTATATTCTATACTTTATACTAAATATACTTTATATACTTTATAATTTATATACTTTTTATACTTTATATACTTTATATATTTAATATACCTTATATACTTTATACTTTATATATTTAATATACTTTATACTTTTTATACTTTATATACTTTATATATTTAATATACCTTATATACTTTATACTTTATATATTTAATATACTTTATACTTTATATACTTTTTATATTTTATATATTTAATATACTTTATATACCTTTTATACTTTATATATTTAATATACGATGAGCAAAATACTGAATCCCAAACTGCTGCTGATGCTGAACATTGGTGTGTAAATGTGAATGAATGAGTTAGTTTCTGCCATAACTGAGTGAATACAGGTCCAATTTACCAACTATATACAGAAATTAATCTGTTGTAAATATGAACATGCCACACAGTTTGATCAATTCATTCATAATAATAATAAAATAATAATTAAGGTTTACACAACTTATATTCATACTGGTTTAAATAAATCATTTGAGTGATTGAAGAAAAAAAGGGATATTAATTGAAGTTTTATAGTATTTTCACATTATCAGAAATCAGTAAAATGCTGAGATAGTCAACTATACATGCTTTTAAAACTCTTCTTATAAATTCTCTTAGACCGCTTAAAATCAAGAAGGCCTTGTGACCCCCGTAAAGCTTTGGCGACCCCTACTGGGGGTCCCGACCCTCAGGTTAGTGTTGATGTAATTTTTTAGCCTCTCTGCTTTTCCATTGAATGATGTCACTGACTGGTCCCAGACAAACAGACTGCTCTGCACTATGTGTTCTGACCCCTTTCTATCAGAACCAGCATTAATTGTTTCAGCAGTTTGAGCTACAGTAGCTCGTCTGTTGGATCGGACCACACGGGCCAGCCTTCACTCTCCACCTGCATCAATGAGCCTCGGCCCCTCATGACCCTGTCTCTGGTTCTGTTCCTTCCTTGGACAACTTTTGATAGGTACTGACCTCTGCAGACCGGGAACCCCCCCACGAGATGTTCTGACCCAGTCGTCCTATCACAATGTGGTTCTTGTGAAAGTGGCTCAGATCCTCACGCTGCCCATTTTTCCTGCTTCTAACACATCAACTCTGTTCACTGTCTGCCTGGTATACAGGTTAGGGTTAGGGTTAGGGAGAAGCAGATACGTTCACATCTTTGTTCAAAAAACAACAAACCAGATCTCTGCCGGTGTACACATGTTAATTATAAAAACACTATGACATACTATAAGCCTATTTGTAAACCAATCAGACACCAGCAACCAGTGACCCTTCCTAAGCCCCGCCTCTTTTTGCTCTGTGCTCCAATAACAGTTCCTGTAGTTAGATATGCTACATGCTAGGCTCGTCTATGACACTATGAAGATGGTTAAAAGGTAAAAGTGAATCAGTTATCATGATTTCTTGTCGATCAGCTGATCCTTCCAGGTAGTAAACAGGAAGCAAGTTGCACTGACCTTCTTCCCATAAGCAGCTCCCATTCCTTCTCTGTTGTGGCAGCAGGTTCACACAGTCCTCCTGTCTTCCTCTCCACCACTTCTTCTTTTCCCAGCAGCCTCTGGGCCCCTACCGCCTCCTCTTTGCCCCCCCGACCGCCACCTGGCAGCCTGACAGTCTGGTCACTGGGGTCAGTTAGCCCGCCAAAATCTGAGGCAGCTATATACCGCTGAACCAAAACTGAGCCGAGAACAGAGCTGGAAAGGTCGGTGTCTGACTGTGAGCAGGAGCAGGAGCAGGAGCAGGAGCAGGAGCAGGAGCAGCAAGAGCAGGAGGAGCAGGAGGAGCAGGAGCAGGAAGTGTCACAGCCACCTGTTACTGCCTGACTCTCTGCTCTCAGCTGTGAGGAGTTAAGATGCTCCAAGTGGATTAAAGTAATTGAAGGTGACAGAGAAAGAACAGTGAGGTCTGAATCTGTTCATGTAACTTTCTGAGTGAAAAATAAAGAAATGAAAATAATGTTTGTGTCTCTGACCATTAACATTTGGTCTGTAAGGCTCCTCATCAGGAGGAGATCTAGAATCAAAATCAGAATTATGTTTATTGCCAAGAAGGTTTTTAAATCTATGAGGAATGTGTCCTGGTGCATTGGTGCATAAAATATACAAATCACACAAAAGTCACACAGAAAAATAAAGTACTTTCAAAATTTAAATAAATAAAGATAAGAAGACGGGAGCGCATTAATGTAATGCATACTGTAAATACAGGGTGGGTATAAGAGTCAGTGTCAGTGGGGGATCCGGGCCTTGTTAATGAGGCCAGCTGCAGACAGAGAGAAACTGTTTTTGTGGTGAGAGGTTTTGGTCGCTAGAGGGGAGTGTTTCAAAGAGTTTGTGACCGGGGTGGGAGGGGTCAGCCACAATCTTGCCTGCACGCCTCAGGTCCTAGAGGCGTACAGGTCCTGGAGGGATGGCAGATTGCAGCCAATCACCTTCTCAGCAGATCGAATGATACACTGTCCTTGGCAGTGGCTACAGCGTACCATGTGGTGATAGATGAGTTGAGGATGGACTCGATGATGGTGGTGTAGAAGTGCACCATCATTGTCTTTGGCAGGTTGAACCACCTCAGCTGCCGCAGGAAGTAAATCCTCTGCTGGGCTCCCACTTGAGGTCCTGGGTAACGATGGTACCCAGGAAGCGGAAGGACTCCACAGAGTCAACTGGGGAGTCACACAGGATGATGGGGGCGGGTGGGGCTGGGTTCTTTATGAAGTCCACAACCATCTCCACTGTTTTTAGAGCCTTTAGCTCCAGGTTGTTCTGGCTGTACCAGGTCACCAGAAGCTCCACCAGAGATGAGCCCAATGAGGGAGGTGTCATACATGAACTTCAGCAGCCTGACGGACTGGTGACTGGAGGTGCAGCTGCTGGTGTACAGGGAGAAGAGGAGAAAGAGTACAGCCTTGGGGGGATCCGGTGCTGATGGTCTGGGAGACATTTTTCCCCAGCTTCACCTGCTGTTTCCTGTCAGACAGGAAGTCTGTGATCCACCTACAGGTGGAGTCAGGCACAAAGAGCTGGTGAGATGCAGGGGGAGGGACTGGTGAAGTGGGGCTGGTGAGGGGTGTCACGCGGGATGGTGTCAGGACTGCTCCTTTGTCTGTCGAAGCGACAGTAGAACTCATTTAGCTCGTTTGCCAGTCGTAAGTCGTTGATGGAGTGGGGGGTTTTGGGCTTGTAGTTGGTTATCTGTCTGAGCCCCTTCCAGACAGAACCAGAGTCGTTGGCTGAGAACTGGTGTTTGAGTTTCTCAGAGTACTGTCGTTTAGCTTCTCTCACTAAACTTGTACTTTGACTCCTTAAACTTGTTCCTGTCCCCACACCTAAACGCTTGCTCCTTCTGCAGCTGTAACTGTCTGAGTTTGGCTGTGAACCAGGATTTGTCATTGTTGTAACTCACCCTGGTGCATGATGGTACACAGCAGTCCTCACAGAAGCTGATATATGATGTCACAGCCTCTGTGTACTCATCCAGACTTTCAATAGCAGTCCTGAAAACATCCCAGTCAGTAGAGTCCAAACACGCCTGAAGGTCCTCCACAGCTTCACTGATCCACTGCTTTGATGTCCTTACAACAGCTTTACAGAGTTTAAATTTTTTGCCTGTATGAAGGAATCAGGTGGACCATGATGTGGTAAGAGAGGCCTAGTGCAGTGCGGGAGACGGCGTGAAAAGCTCTAAGGACTGTAGTGCAACAGTGATCCAGTATGTTTTTCTCTCTGGTCGGGCATTTAATAAACTGTTTGTATTTGGGGAGTTCGTGGCTGAGGATTCCTTTGTTAAAGTCACCAAGGACAATAACTAAGGAGTCCGGGTTAGTCCGCCCCACACACAGTATCTGGTCGGCGAGCGTGCGCTGTGCTTGCTCATGGTGGTACTGTTGGGTCTCTGTAATTAATGTTAAAGAGTTCGGTCTAGACCTGCTCTATTTGAAAAGTGTCCTGAGATAACTTCTGTTATGAATTGGCGCTATACAAATAAAATTGAATTGAATTGAATTGAATTGAATTGTGCCTCCTGCACGTTGGCCTGCGGTGGAATGTAAACACTGACCAGAATGAATGAAACGAACTCACTGGGGGGAGTAAAAAAGTTTGCAGTTTATGATGAAATATTCCACATTAGAAGAGCAGTGCTGTTGGATCACTGTCACATCGTTGCACCAGCTACTGTTGGTATAAAAACAGATTCCTCCACCCTTTGTTTTGCCGGAGAGTTCTGTGTCACGATCTGCTCTGAAGAGTTGGAAGCGCAGAGTCCGGTATCGATCCACACAGCCACGTCTCTGGCGGAGATGCACGAGCGCACCAGCATGTTTCTCTCTCCTCCTGTGTTTCACTGCGCGAGCAAAGGTGAGCGCACCTTGGCGCCATCTTAGATGTCAGAGGTAGAGGTAGAAGATGTAGAGGAGTCCTGATTAGCTTGATGACTTATTGGCTTATAGCTAATATTTAACAACTGCTACCCATGCTAATATAATGTTAGCTTTATGCCCTGTTAGCTGATTGTAGCTCAGCCTTGCTAATATTTTGTTAGTTTTAGGCCCTATTAGCTGAGGATAGGTGGAGCCTCCTGCCATGGTCCTGCTTGACTCCCATTGCTAATATCACTGATATTATTGTTATTATTATTATTATTACAACAGTTAATATTATTACTATTGTCACTGCTCATTGTCCCCCATCGTTATCGTCGTCATCATCATCTTCATGTTCATCATCAGTCACTACTATTAGTGTAGTTGTTGCTACTGTTGTTGCTGTGCACCTGTCTGTCTGTCTTTCTCTCTGGCTCCCTCCCACCCACCTAGAGCCGAGGTGTCTGTCCTAGGTTTCTGCCTTTTAACAGGCAGTGTTTCCTTGCCCTTGTCTCCAAGGTCTTGCTCATGGTGGTACTGTTGGGTCTCTGTAAATAATGTTATAAAGAGTTCGGTCTAGACCTGCTCTATTTGAAAAGTGTCCTGAGAAAACTTCTGTTATGAATTGGTGCTATACAAATAAAATTGAATTGAATTGAATTGAATTGAATTGAAAAGCTTAGCCTTGCTACTAGATAGATAGATAGATAGATACATTATTTATCCCGAGGGAAATTCAAGAATATTAATATTATTATTACATTATTTTACTGTTAGCTGATGGTAGCCTAGCCTTGCAAATATTATGTTAGCTTCATGCCTTGTTAGCTCATGATTATGTAGTTGAACGAAGGCACAATGACAATATAGAACTGTATCATCTGCATAGAGATGAACATTACTAATATCCATTGTAAATGACAAAGGGCTGAGAACTGATCGTTGTGGATTGATCTTTTGCCCCGTTATGTTGTTTGTATTGTTTCCATCAGTATTGTTGGAAAATATTAAATATAGAACAACTGTGCTCTATGGAGGACTAAAGCTGCCATTATTATAAATAAATAACCAAATAAATCAAGGAATAAAGACAGAATTGTGGAAAATAAAAAGGTATATTTAAAGATCAATAAATAGAAATAGAAAACACCCTTTTTTTGTATTAATTTATTTTCATATGTATTTTAAAATTTATTATTTACTGTTTACACTAATTTGTGTTTACATTTATTTATGTATTTATTGACTCATATATGGAAAATAAATAAATGTAAACAGAAATTGGGAAACTGTTTTTTTTACATTTCATTATTATGAATTAACAATCAAGGCCTTTATTATTCTTTATTACTTAATTGTTTTATTTATCAAAGTAATTATTTAATTTCCTATAATAGCAACTTTAGTCCTCCATATGCTCAGCCTGCGTTTTCACCAATACAAAGATTAAAAGATCATCTCTGAATCTGAGGAACTGTTATTAACGTTGTTCTGACATTTCATAGAATAAGTTAAATTAGATCAAATCAATGAATTCATCAATTAATCAATAACGAAAATGCAGCCCTGTATGAATGAAGCACAGAGGTTCTGCCATCAACAAAGAAACAAACAAATAAACACACCACCATTGAATGACTTCACACTGACTGTGTTTACTTATTTACACAATAAATAAAATGCCAATAATCGATAATCAAACGTGTAGACATGATTGAAACAGAGCGGAGAGCTGCAGAGTGATCATGTGATTTAATATTTCATTGACTCCAGGTCTGGTCCGGTCCAATCTCTACTGGTCTGGTCCGGTCTCTGGCCCGTCATGGCTTGGCCCCGACATCTGCATGAAGAGCTCCCTCAACTCTGTGATGTCATCATCGAGGGACGGCAGGGGCGGGACTGAATGCTGCTCACGCTCCTCGATGAAGTCCCACAGACGGACGCTGTTCATGAACTGATGGAACAAAAACACTGTAAAAACTACAAATCCAAGCAGCTCTAAAACTACAACTTCGAATCAAAATGGCTGTCACAGTTTCTGACCCGCACGTTCCCCTCGGAGCTCAGCTGTTTCCTCGGCCGGTCGGGTTCCGCTCGGGTTCCGTCGGGGAAGGCATGAAGATACAAACACTTTCCTCCGAATGGACATGAGCCACGACCCTGATCGAAATACTTACAGGCCTTCTTACTGCGGAGACATAGTAAAGACAGAGTAAAGACTGACACTAAAGAAAGAGAGATAGTAAAGACAGAATAAAGACAGAATAAAGACACAGAATAAAGAGAGAGTGAAGACACAGAATAAAGACAGAGTAAAGACAGAATGAAGACACAGAATAAAGACACAGAATAAAGAGAGAGTAAAGACAGAATGAAGACACAGAATAAAGACAGAGTAAAGACAGAATGAAGACACAGAATAAAGACAGAGTAAAGACAGAATGAAGACACAGAATAAAGACACAGAATAAAGAGAGAGTAAAGACAGAATGAAGCACAGAATAAAGACAGTAAAGAGAGAGTAAAGACAGAATGAAGACACAGAATAAAGACAGAGTAAAGACAGAATGAAGACACAGAATAAAGACAGAGTAAAGACAGAATGAAGACGAGACTAAAGAAAGAGAGTAAAAAAAGATAGTAAAGACAGAATAAAGACACAGAATAAAGAGAGAGTAAAGACAGAATGAAGACACAGAATAAAGAGAGAGTAAAGACAGAATGAAGACACAGAATAAAGAGAGAGTAAAGACAGAATGAAGACACAGAATAAAGACAGAGTAAAGACAGAATGAAGACGAGACTAAAGAAAGAGAGTAAAAAAAGATAGTAAAGACAGAATAAAGACACAGAATAAAGAGAGAGTGAAGACAGAATGAAGACACAGAATAAAGACACAGAATAAAGAGAGAGTAAAGACAGAATGAAGACACAGAATAAAGAGAGAGTAAAGACAGAATGAAGACGAGACTAAAGAAAGAGAGTAAAAAAAGATAGTAAAGACAGAATAAAGACACAGAATAAAGAGAGAGTGAAGACAGAATGAAGACACAGAATAAAGACACAGAATAAAGAGAGAGTAAAGACAGAATGAAGACACAGAATAAAGAGAGAGTAAAGACAGAATGAAGACACAGAATAAAGACAGAGTAAAGACAGAATGAAGACGAGACTAAAGAAAGAGAGTAAAAAAGATAGTAAAGACAGAATAAAGACACAGAATAAAGAGGAGTGAAGACAGAATGAAGACACAGAATAAAGACACAGAATAAAGAGAGAGTAAAGACAGAATGAAGACACAGAATAAAGAGAGAGTGAAGACAGAATGAAGACACAGAATAAAGACACAGAATAAAGAGAGAGTAAAGACAGAATGAAGACACAGAATAAAGAGAGAGTAAAGACAGAATGAAGACACAGAATAAAGAGAGTAAAGACAGAATGAAGACACAGAATAAAGACAGAGTAAAGACAGAATGAAGACGAGACTAAAGAAAGAGAGTACAGGAACTAGAAAAAGAGATCACATCTCTCCTGTACTAGCTTCTCTGCATTGGCTCCCTGTAAAATGTAGAATAGAATTTAAAATCCTCCTCCTCACCTATAAAGCTCTTCATGGTCAGGCCCCTTCATATCTTAAAGAGCTCATAGTACCCTATTACCCCTCTAGAACACTACGTTCTCTGAATGCTGGGCTACTTGTGGTTCCTATAGTCTCTAAAAGTAGAACAGGAGCCAGAGCCTTCAGTTACCAAGCTCCTCTCCTGTGGAACCAGCTTCCAGTTGTGGTTCGGGAGGCAGACACCCTCACCACATTCAAGAGTAGGCTTAAGACATTCCTCTTTGATAAAGCTTATAGTTAGGGCTGGATCAGATGAGTCCTGAACCATCCCTTAGTTATGCTGCTATAGGCCTAGACTATCGGGGGATTTCCCATGGTGCACTGAGCTCCTCTCTTCCTCTCTCTTTCTTCACTCATTCATGTCCCATTAATGCATGTTACTAACTTCACTTCTTCCCCGGAGTTCTTGTGCTTTCTCGTCTCGCAGGTTCTCATGGATCCTGGTGGAGCCTCCTGCCATGGTCCTGCTTGACTACACTTGCCAATATCACTGATATTATTGTTATTATTATTATTATAAGTATTATTATTGCTACGGTTACTGTTGTTGCTGTTGTCACTGCTCAGTGTCCCCCATCGTTGCTGTTGTCATGTTCATCATCATCAGTCACTACTATTAGTGTAGTTGTTGCTGTGCGTCTCTCTCTCCCTCTCTCTCTCTCTCTCTCTCTCTCTCTCTCTCTCACCCCAACTGGTCGAGACAGACGACCACCCACCTAGAGCCGAAGGATCTGTCCTAGGTTTCTGCCTTTTAACAGGCAGTTTTTCCTTGCCCTTGTCTCCAAGGTCTTGCTCATGGTGGTACTGTTGGGTCTCTGTAAATAATGTTTTAAAGAGTTCGGTCTAGACCTGCTCTATTTGAAAATGTCCTGAGATAACTTCTGTTATGAATTGGCGCTATACAAATAAAATTGAATTGAGGAAAGAGAGTAAAGAAAGAGAGTAAAGACAGCGTAAAGACAGAGTCAAGACAGAGTCAAGACAGAGTAAAGACAGAATAAAGACAGAGTAAAGAGAGAGAGTAAAGACAGACTAAAGACAGAGTAAAGACAGAGAGTAAAGACAGAATAAAGAAAAAGAGTAAATACAGAGTAAAGACAGACTAAAGACAGAGAGTAAAGACAGACTAAAGAAAAAGAGTAAAGACAGAGTAAAGACAGCTTAAAGAGACAGAGTAAAGACAGAATAAAGACACGGAATAAAGACAGAGTAAAGACAGGATGAAGACAGAGACTAAAGGAAGAGAGTAAAGACAGCGTAAAGACACAGTAAAGACAGAATAAAGACAGACTAAAGACAGAGTAAAGACAGAGAGTAAAGATGGAATAAAGACACAGAGTAAAGACAGAATAAAGATCGAGAGTGCAGAGTACAGAGTAAAAACAAAGTAAAGACAGAATAAAGATCGAGAGTACAGAGTAAAGACAGAGTAAAGAAAGAATAAAGACAGACTAAAGAAAGATAGTAAAGAGAGTAAAGACAGAATAAAGACAGAGAGTAAAGAAAAAATAAAGACAGGGTAAAGACAGACTAAAGAAAGATAGTAAAGAGAGTAAAGACAGAATAAAGACATAGAGTAAAGACAGAGTAAAGACAGAGAGTAAAGACAGAACAAAGATAGAATAAAGACAGTAAAAACAGAGTAAAGACAGAATAAAGACAGAATAAAGACAGAGAGTAAAGACAGAATAAAGACAGTAAAAACAGAGTAAAGAGAGTAAAGACAGAGTAAAGACAGAATAAAGACACAGAGTAAAGACAATTAAGATCGAGAGTACAGAGTACAGAATAAAGACAGAGCAAAGATACAATAAAGACACAGAGTAAACAGAATAAAGATCGAGAGTACAGAGTAAAGACAGAGAGTAAAGAAAGAATAAAGACAGAGTAAAGACAGAATGAAGACAGACTAAAGAAAGAGAGTAAAGACAGCGTAAAGACAGAGTCAAGACAGAGTAAAGACAGAATAAAGACAGAGTAAAGAGAGAGAGTAAAGACAGACTAAAGACAGAGAGTAAAGACAGAATAAAGAAAAAGAGTAAATACAGAGTAAAGACAGACTAAAGACAGAGAGTAAAGACAGACTAAAGAAAAAGAGTAAAGACAGAGTAAAGACAGCTTAAAGAGACAGAGTAAAGACAGAATAAAGACACGGAATAAAGACAGAGTAAAGACAGGATGAAGACAGAGACTAAAGGAAGAGAGTAAAGACACAGTAAAGACAGAATAAAGACAGACTAAAGACAGAGTAAAGACAGAGAGTAAAGATGGAATAAAGACACAGAGTAAAGACAGAATAAAGATCGAGAGTGCAGAGTACAGAGTAAAAACAAAGTAAAGACAGAATAAAGACAGAGTAAAGACAGAATAAAGATCGAGAGTACAGAGTAAAGACAGAGAGTAAAGAAAGAATAAAGACAGACTAAAGAAAGATAGTAAAGAGAGTAAAGACAGAATAAAGACAGAGAGTAAAGAAAGAATAAAGACAGGGTAAAGACAGACTAAAGAAAGATAGTAAAGAGAGTAAAGACAGAATAAAGACAGAGAGTAAAGACAGAGTAAAGACAGAGAGTAAAGACAGAACAAAGATAGAATAAAGACAGTAAAAACAGAGTAAAGACAGAATAAAGACAGAGAGTAAAGACAAAATAAAGACAGAATAAAGACAGAGAGTAAAGACAGAATAAAGACAGTAAAAACAGAGTAAAGAGAGTAAAGACAGAGTAAAGACAGAATAAAGACACAGAGTAAAGACAGAATAAAGATCGAGAGTACAGAGTACAGAATAAAGACAGAGCAAAGATACAATAAAGACACAGAGTAAACAGAATAAAGATCGAGAGTACAGAGTAAAGACAGAGAGTAAAGAAAGAATAAAGACAGAGTAAAGACAGAATAAAGACAGAGTAAAAACAGAGAGTAAAGAGAGTCAAGACTGAGAGTAAAGACAGAATAAAGACAGAGAGTAAAGAAAGAGTAAAGGCAGAGTTAAGACAGCATAAAGACACAGAGTAAAGACAGAATAAAGACAGAGAGTAAAGACAGAATAAAGACAGAGAATAAAGAGAATAAAGACGGAGTAAAGACAGAATAAAGACAGAGTAAAGACTGAGTAAAGACAGAGAGTAAAGACAGAGTAAAAACAGAGTAAAAAGAGTAAAGACAGAGTAAAGACAGAATAAAGACAGAGACTAAAGGAAGAGAGTAAAGAAAGATAGTAAAGACAGAGTAAAGACAGAGTAAAGACAGCGTAAAGACAGAGTAAAGAGAATAAAGACAGAGAGTAAAGACAGAATAAAGACAAAGTAAAGACAGAGAGTAAAGACAGAGTAAAGACAGAATAAAGACAGAGAGTAAAGACAAAATAAAGACAGAGAGTAAAGACAGAATAAAGACAGAGAGTAAAGACAAAATAAAGACAGAGAGTAAAGACAGAATAAAGACAGAGAGTAAAGACAGAATAAAGACAGAGAGTAAAGACAGAGTAAAGACAGAATAAAGACAGAGAGTAAAGACAAAATAAAGACAGAGAGTAAAGACAGAATAAAGACAGAGAGTAAAGACAGAATAAAGACAGAGACTTTAGAAAGAGTAAAGAAAGAGAGTAAAGACAGTGTAAAGACAGAGTAAAGACAGAATAAAGACGGAGTAAAGACAGAATAAAGACGGAGTAAAGACAAAATAAAGACAGAGTAAAGACTGAGTAAAGACAGAGAGTAAAGACAGAAGAATAAAGACAAAGTAATGACAGAGAGTAAAGACACAATAAAGACTGAATAAAGACGGAGTAAAGACAGAATAAAGACAGAGTAAAGACTGAGTACAGACAGAGAGTAAAGACAGAATAAAGACAGAGTAAAAACAGAGAGTAAAGAGAGTAAAGACAGAGTAAAGACAGAGACTAAAGAAAGAGAGTAAAGAAAGATAGTAAAGACAGAGTAAAGACAGCGTACAGACACAGAGTAAAGACAGAATAAAGACAGAGTAAAAACAGAGAGAAAGAGAGTAACGACAGAGTAAAGACAGACTAAAGGAAGAGAGTAAAGAAAGATAGTAAAGACAGAGTAAAGACAGCGTAAAGACACAGAGTAAAGACAGAATAAAGACAGAGAGTAAAGACAGAATAAAGACAAAGTAAAGACAGAGTAAAGACACAGAGTAAAGACAGAATAAAGACGGAGAGGACAGAGTACAGAGTAAAGACAGAGAGTAAAGACAGAACAAAGATAGAATAAAGACAGTAAAAACAGAGAGTAAAGACAGAATAAAGACAGAGTAAAGACAAAATAAAGACAAAATAAAGACAGAATAAAGACAGAGTAAAGACAGAATAAAGACAGCGTAAAGACACAGAGTAAAGACAGAATAAAGACAGAGAGTAAAGACAGAATAAAGACAGAGAGTAAAGACAGAATGAAGACAGAGACTTAAGAAAGAGTAAAGAAAGAGAGTAAAGACAGTGTAAAGACAGAGTAAAGACAGAATAAAGACGGAGTAAAGACAGAATAAAGACAGAGTAAAGACTGAGTAAAGACAGAGAGTAAAGACAGAAGAATAAAGACAAAGTAATGACAGAGAGTAAAGACACAATAAAGACAGAATAAAGACGGAGTAAAGACAGAGAGTAGCGAGAGTAAAGACACAGTAAAGACAGAATAAAGACAGAGACTAAAGAAAGAGAGTAAAGAAAGATAGTAAAGACAGCCTAAAGACACAGAGTTAAGACAGAATGAAGAAGGGGACTTAAGAAAGAGTAAAGAAAGAGAGTAAAGACACAGAGTAAAGACAGAGACTGAAGAAAGAGAGTAAAAAAAGATAGTAAAGACAGAGTAAAGACAGCGTAAAGACACAGAGTAAAGACAGAATAAAGACAGAGGGAAGACAGAGAGTAAAGACAGAATGAAGACAGAGACTAAAGAAAGAGGAAAGACAGCGTAAATACAGAGTAAAGACTGTAAAGACACAGAGTAAAGACAGAATAAAGATGGAGAGGACAGAGTACAGAGTAAAGACAGAGAGTAAAGACAGAACAAAGATAGAATAAAGACAGTAAAGGAAAGGACGAGACAGAGTAAAGACGAGAATAAAGACAGACAAAGTAGATAAAGGCAGTAAAAACAGAGAGTAAAGACAAAATAAAGACAGAGTAAAGACAAAATAAAGACAAAATAAAGACAGAATAAAGACAGAGTAAAGACAGAATAAAGACAGAGAGTAAAGACACAATAAAGACAGAGAGTAAAGACGGAGTAAAGACGGCAAGTAAAGACAGAGTAAAGACAGAGAGTAAAGACAGAATAAAGACAGAGTAAAGACCGAGAGTAAAGACAGAATAAAGAAAGAGTAAAAACAGAGAGTAAAGACAGAATAAAGACAGAGCAAAGACAGAATAAAGACAGAGTAAAGACAGAGTAAAGAAGAAAGTAAAGACGGAATGAAGACAGAGAATAAAGACAGAGTAAAGACAGAGTAAAGACAGAATAAAGACAGAGAGTAAAGAACAGAGTAAAGACGGAATAAAGACAGAGTAAAGACAGATCAGACCTGATCCAGACTGTGTGTGTACACTGTGTTCCAAATGACTAAGCAAATATGACTTGAATTAAAGAAACATTTGATTTTTTGTTTTTCCAATGAAGCTCTTAATTGTTTGCTTCCTGTCTGTTTAGATCGTGACATCAGTCTCAGACAGGTTTGTCTACATTAGTCTTCCAGGTAGTCTAATTAATGGGAAACTACTTAAGGAGGTTGTTCCACATTATTAAGCAAGCATTGTCATCATTGGTAATTGTGTTTAATAAAATCCAGATTACCATATAATTGTTGAGGAATAAAAAATCTGACTGAATTATATCGACTATTTAGTAAGAAAAAGAACAAGAACAGTATATGCAGAATAATTTGGAACACAGTGTAGGAAGCTTACCTGACTCCTGACTTGAAGAGCTCTATAAGGTGGTCCTTATCGTCCTGGTCCTCCACCCAGTAGACTGAAGGGATGACGAACTCTGAGGCGACTCGACACTCTGGACATGCCCTGAGAGACAGAGAAACCTCTCAGACCCTGTCCCAGACTCCCAGACCCTCTCAGACCCTGTCCCAGACTCTCAGACCCTGCCCCAGGCCCTCTCAGACCCTGTCCCAGACTCTCAGACCCTGCCCCAGACTCAATGATCCTCTCAGATCCGGTCCCGGACTCTGTGAACTCTTACTTGATGATCTTGTTGCTGAAGTTTCGGGTGCAGCGCCACTTTCGGATGCAGGACAGACAGAAGGTGTGACAGCAGGAGGACAGAATGCCGAACCTCCGGTCTGACGGGTTCACCTTCTGGACCACCACCTCCATACAGATGGAGCACACCTGAACAACAACAACAAAATACAACAACAAGAGTTACTGGTACTAAACAACAACAACAAGAACAACAACAACAACAACCTAAGCAGTCTGAATGAACCCACCTTGTCCTGACTCAGCTGGGCTGCAAACGCCTTCTCCATGTCAGCCTCAAAGGCTAGTAGACACATCTGTAGGCAGACAGACAGACAGAGATAGAAACATAGACAGACAGAGAGACAGACAGGTGTTACAGCCGATAAAAACTGGCCTGTACAAACAGAATATGAATTATAATCATTTATTATAATAAGTGCTGTGAATTAAGGGTCTATTACAATACAGTAAGAGGGGGGGAGGGGGAGACAGGATGAGAGACAGGAGGAGGAGGGAGACAGGAGGAGGTAGTAGGAGAGATGAAAACGTTCTGTAACTGTAACAAAGTGATGAAATAATCTCAAAGAAAGAAGAGCTGCAGGTTTACAGGATGATTCACAGAACCAGCGGACTGTCCCTTTAAATTCAATCAGATACATTAAAACAGATTAAATAAATGAAATTAGATACATTAAAATAATGAAAAGAAATCAAATAGATTAAATGAGATAAATTAACTGAATTGAACTAATTTTAAAAGAAATTAAAAGAACGTGCACACCTTCTCGTGCGCTCTCCTCTGCTCAGGGTCGTGGGGGTGGAGCACTTGCAGCCCACACACCTCACACAGGTCGCCATGGAGATACGTGCAGTTGTCTTCGTAGTAACAGTGCCCTGCGGCAGCGTAGGGACACAGCTGGGGGAGGTCCTGGTAAGCCCCGCCCACTGGGGGAGGGGCTGCAGAGAGAACAGTTGTTATTACATCACAGTCAACAACCAGCCAATCAGAAGATGGTATTTTTCTGTATCCGACCTTGTTCCTGCGCTGAAGCTTCCAGACCCGTCCTGATGGCGTCCACGTACGACTGAGGAGCTGCTGCTGCTGCTGCTGCTGCTGTGACCTCTGACCCCAAACTGTCTCCTGGACCCCCGAACATACTGTCTACAGGCAGGACTGAGAGACAGACAGGCAGAGAGACAGTTATAGTATATATATATATATATATATATATATATAACAGCACATTTATAAAAATATATATCTGTACTTTTGTTATTGAATGAGTGAACAGCAGTGGGCCGAGCACGCTGCCTTGAGGAGCTCCATCACAGTAAAGAACTAAAGATCCATTTGTTTGAATATAATTCAGCGAGCGTATAAACCTTTCTGGCCCCACCCATTATGAGACATCACTTTACAGACAGCTGAGACACCTTACAGGCAGCCATACAGGAAGTGACACCCTACTAAACTCTGCAGGTGAACATTTCCAACATGGCCGATGTGTCTGAGTGTGTCAGTCACCTCTTTCTTTGAGGACCAGGGTCTTCTTCACTCCACCTCTGACTGAAACCCCGCCCCCAGCTCCTCCTACACCTGCCTGATCCTCTGAAGCTCCTCCTCCTCCTCCTCTGGATGAAGATTTGATGTGGTCGTACCTGCACACAAGAAGTGATGTAACCACTAACAGGAAGTGACGTTACTGCTTCACCTCTAGCTGGTTATAGAAAAGGGTATGACAGGCGCTACCTGTCAGTCAGGTGAGTGTTACCTGTCAGTCAGGTGAGTGTTACCCGTCAGTCAGGTGAGTGTTACCCGTCAGTCAGGTGAGTGTTACCCGTCAGTCAGGTGAGTGCTAGCCGTCAGTCAGGTGAGTGCTAGCCGTCAGTCAGGTGAGTGCTACCTGTCAGGTGAGTGTTACCTGCAGCGTTCTCCATAGGCACACACTCCTCTCTGGTAGAACTTGCAGATGGTGGAGGGTTTACTGTTGGTCGGGTCGTGAGAGAACAGGCAGCGGCTGCCCTCCCTGCACACACCGTGGAGGAAGTACCTGAAACACAGTACACCTGTTACACCTGCTGCAGAATCCCCAGCCTTCAATAAATGCATCACCATAGCAACAGAAAAAACCTGCTCTGTGATTGACAGTTCATTAGCAGTTGCCATAGAAACAGTATAGATGCTTTAGACATTATCTACATTGACTGAATGTTTGCTGATCAATAAGTTTATATAGTATGGAACCTGAGTCATGTTTGTCTCAAACTGTTTAACTTTAGGTTAAATAAACTGCATCCATACAAATCTATTATTATTATTTATATATTATTATTAGGGACCGAGCCAGTATCCACTGAAAGGTCCCTATTGTTTTTGCTAAAGTTATTATTATTTTTAGCCCCCTTCAACTGCATTTGTGCCCCCCTGAACATATATGAAAGCTCAATTTTATTTAGCAAAGTTGTCAGGCCTGGTGAAAAACGTTATAATCTATGCGTCACTTTCAGATCGGCCACTAGGTGGTGCTACTATTAAGAAAAGTGTGTTTAGGCTAATAACTCCCGCATAGTTTGTCACACATTCAAAAACCCTATATCCACACGTTCGGTGAATGGAGCTGAATCTCCCCATATAGGCGATGCCCACTTCCGCCTATAATTGTTTTTTGCTAGAGCGGGAAATGTCCAATAACTACGTTTTCGTGTTCCATCAATGCGCTTTTGTCAGATTCACACAAAACTTTTTATGTAGCATCTGGAGACCGTCCTGGCAAAAAAAGTATTTTAAAGTATTTCGATATTTAAAAAAAACGTTATAAAATTAAGACTTCCTGTAGATTTTTCGTCAAAAAAGGAAGTGGAGCATTTCTCCACATTGGTATGTCCGATTGACACCAAACAGATAGTACTCACAACTTAAGTGTACGTGGTCCAATCTCAATGAAACTTCACGTTTGATAAGAGTCCCGCCCTGAACACATCTACATGACAATATTCAGATATAGTGATAGCGCCACCTACTGGCAACAGGAAGTAAGCGCTGCGTGGCAACTTTGATTTGATTTACGTGACATTTTCATTTTTCAATTATGACGGAACGTGACGCGGCCGCAGCACACCCCGAGCTGCGTGGAGTGCAAGGTCCCGCCCAACACTGCTTGCAGCTTTTATTATTATTATTATCATCATTATAGTATTATTATCATTATTGTATTATTAATATTGTATTATTATTATTGTATTTTTATTATTAATATTGTATTGTCTTTATTGTATTATTATTGTATTTTAATTATTTATGTATTATTATATTATTATTGTATTTTATTATTATTAATATTGTATTATTATTATATTATTATTGTATTTTATTATTATTAATATTGTACTATTATTATTATTATTATTATTGTATTGTTAGATTATTATTATTAATGTATTATTATATTATTAATGCTCCACTATCAGACTGACCTACAGCAGGTCCACCTGTCAGTGAACTGAGCCCTAATGTTCTGCTGTTGGAAAAATGGAGGGAAACGTCCTGTTCGACTCTACAACCACAACTAATGTGCGGACTGCTAATGTTAGCTTGAACCACCGGTTCCAGTGGATCCTCAGTGGAGTCAGACATTGGTACGATGTAAGTAAGTAAAGCTTTATTTCTATAGCACCTTTTTAACACACAGATCCAAAGTGCTTTACCAACAACAAATAAACATCAGTGTGTAACCATACCCAATCAAACATAGGGAGCATGTAAATACAAACAAAGGAAGATAAAACAAGAGGGAAGAATAAATTAAAAGAGAGACGACAGAGGAGATCTATAAAAGGTCTGTAGAGGATTAAAACCACAGATTGAGTGAATCTGAGTGATTGAGGAAGATTCCACGATGTTGGGGCTGAAAGTTTAACAGTCAGAGCGGGGAATGGATAAAAGGTTGAGGTTTGAGAAGTGAAGAGGCCGAGGAGTGGCATGAGGACGGAGGAGATCTGAAATGTAACTGGGGGTCATGAAGTGTTTTATATGTAATCAGTAAGATCTTATAATTGAGTTTTACAGGAAGCCAATGAGGGATGTGAGAACAGGAGTAATGTGGGACCGACAGCTGGTTCTAGTTTAACCCTTGAGGCACCAAACGTGTACATTCTGCCTTTTTGACTTGTTTGATTCTCTATATCCGTTTAAAGGCTAACTGTATGAAACTTGGCCAGGATTTGTTTTTTATTATTATTTTTAAATTTCCATGATCCCCTCTATTGTAAGGTGTACTATACAATTATCATTATCTATACCTACACCCTTTCACCTCGGGCCCAACTTGGACACATTGACTCCCACATATTTTTGATATACTGTAATCTTGACATATTATAATGCTTTTCCCATGAATACCTAATAAATCCAAGCCACTACCTTCAAAATACATGGAAAACAGGTTTTAGGTCAGGGGCACCAGAGTTTCATCACATAAAGTTTCAATGGAGGCCTAGTTCTCTTACCTTGTAAAATGCATGGCAATAAACACCATAAAAATGGTCTTGGTATGTTGGGAGAGATATAAAATAGTGTGTGTGTGTGTGTGTGTGTGTGTGTGTGTGTGTGTGTGTGTGAGTGGTGAGAGAGTGAGTGAGTGAGTGAGTGAGTGAGTGAGTGAGTGAGTGAGTGAGAGAGAGAGAGCGCGAGCGAGAGAGAGAGAGAAATTTGAATCAAAGGCCAAATGAGCTGTTTATGTTTTTTCCTGATCAAGAGAGAGCCTCCTCTCTCCTATTGGATGCTTGGTATAGGCTGTTTATGCAGGTGAATGTTAGAAGTGTGTGAGAATAGTTGGAATGGTAAATGGATCTGTACTTGTATAGAACCTTTCTAGTCTTCAGACCACTCAATGTTCTTTTACCCTCCTGAGACCTGAGCTTTTGTTTGGGGTGCATTTTCAATTTCTCCTAGCTATTTTGGATTAGTAGGACCTGATAGATGTAAAAACAAGCATTGTTTTTGAACAATTTGTAGTTTTCACATAAAATGATGTCCTCATATGAGGAAATCAGGCTTTTTTTTACTATAAAACTATGTCCCCATATGAGTATGCAGGGTTGCAGGAGGCTATATTACAGCCAGGTTCCCGCCAGTGCCCTGCAGCTCAGTGGAGGAAGAGGAGGAGGAGGAATTAGAGTTGGAAATGGAGGATGACACTCTCCATGGAGATAAAAAAAAATGGGGAAATCTTATGGTCCCCGACACATGGAGAGTCCCTGCCATTTGCCCGAAGCCAGGTCCATGGTCAGGAGGAGGAAGAGGAGGAGGAGGAGCCACAGCCAAGCCCTCCAGAAAGCAGAGGCAGTGTGTCTGGTGCCCACAGCACAGAAGGGTTTGGTCAAAAGTGCGCCAAATGGTAATGGTAAATGGACCTGTACTTGTATAGCACCTTTCTAGTCTTCCGACCACTCAAAGCGCTTTTACACTACGTGCCACATTTCACACAGTGATGGCAAAGTCCATCGAACAGAAACTAACATTCATACACATTCACACACTGATGCACGGCATCAGGAGCAATTTTGGGGGTTCAGTATCTTGCTCAAGGATACTTCGACATATGGCACCAGGAGCCGGGGATCGAACCCACAACCTTCCGATTAAGGAACAACCCGCTCAGCCTCTGAGCCACAGCCACATGCATGTGAAACTTCAAATCAGTGGTTTATGCCTTGAATTGTGAACACACGCAAAAGACACATGACATCTTATGACAAAAGGGGCATAAAAAAATAAAAAATATTTTTAAAACTATAAAAATCTTTGGTTAGGTCTGAAGTGGCTGAAAAGATTTGATGCAGTGAAAGTGGAAAAAAATATCATTATATGACATTTTTATTACACTTTTATGAGGGACCATTTTGGGTCCCCAGGTTCAAATTTGTATGCTCGTTTTAAAAGGTGCCTCAAGGGTTAAAGGTCACTGGAGGACAGAAACTTTAGATTTATTTGGTAGCAGCAGGACACAGGACAGACAGTTTGGTTAGATGGAGAAAACTAAGAGACACCCAGTGTTTGGTGGACAGATGATAACAGTAGATGTGTTTATACATTATATATATCTATATATAGATATAGATATATAGATAGTGTCCTGAGATAACTTCTGTTATGAATTGGCGCTATACAAATAAAATTGAATTGAAAAATTGAATATATATAGACAAGCCCCTACATGGCACGTACCACCACCAAATTAAAGAAGTGGCTGATATGGAGAAGACCTACCAATGGCTGGAAAAGGCTGGACTCAGAGACAGCACAGAGGCACTGATCATGGCAGCACAAGAACAGGCCCTAGGTACAAGAGCCATAGAGGCCAAGATCTACAAGAGTAGATCTGACCCAAGGTGCAGACTATGCAAAGATGCCTCTGAGACAGTCCAGCACATAGTAGCAGGGTGTAAGATGCTAGCCGGGTCAGCGTACATGGAGAGACACAACCAAGTGGCTGGAATAGTGTACAGGAACATCTGTACCCAGTATGGAATAGAAGAACCCAAATCCCAAGGGGCCGCACCACAGAAGGTGGCTGAGAACAACAGGGCCAAGGTGCTGTGGGACTTCAGCTTCCAGACTGACAAACAGGTCCTGGCCAACCAACCAGACATAGTGGCGGTAGACAAGGAGCAGAAGAAAGCGGTGGTGATAGATGTGGCCATACAGCAGACGCCAACATCAGAAAGAGGGAACACGAAAAGGTTGAAAAGTACCAAGGGTTGAAAGAACAGCTGGAGCAGATGTGGAAGGTCAAGGCGAGCGTGATCCCCGTGGTAGTAGGAGCACTCGGGGCAGTGACCCCCAAACTGGGGGAGTGGCTCCAACAGATCCCAGGAACAACATCAGAAGCCTCAGTCCAGAAGAGCGCAGTCCTAGGAACAGCTAAGATACTGCGCAGAACCCTCAAACTCCCAGGCCTCTGGTAGAGGACCCGAGCTTGAGGATGACACAGATACCACCCCAAGAGGGTGAGAGGGAAGTTGTTTTTGTATATATATATATATATATATATATATATATATATATATATATATATATTTATATTTTTATTTTTTTATTTATATGTATAAATAAATATTTAAATAACTAATAAATAAAAATATATAAATAAATATGTATATTTGTTTTTGTTATACATTTATTAGTTATTTCATGTCTATTTGTTCCAACTGGATTTTTAGAAAACGTGACAACCCAGTACAGACACAGTGAGCTACTGTACTGACTGACCTTACAGACACTGTCCTCAGTGAAGGAAACTGTCCCCATTGTCTTCAGTGCCAGACACTGTCCACATTGTCCTCACCAACAGACTCTGTCCCCATTGTCCTCACTGACAGACACTGTCCCCATTGTCCTCAGTGACAGACTCTGTCCCCATTGTCCTCACCGACAGACACCGTCCCCATTGTCTTCAGTGCCAGACACTGTCCCCATTGTCCTCACCGACAGACACTGTCCCCATTGTCTTCAGTGCCAGACACCGTCCACATTGTCCTCCCCGACAGACACCGTCCCCATTGTCTTCAGTGCCAGACACTGTCCACAATGTCCTCACCGACAGACACCGTCCCCATTGTCTTCAGTGCCAGACACTGTCCCCATTGTCCTGAGTGACATCTGCATTGTCCTGGTGACACTCGTCCCTGTCTTCAGTGACACTGTCCCCATTGTCCTCACTGACAGACACTGTCCCCATGTCCTCACTGACAGACTCTGTCCCCATTGTCTTCAGTGCCAGACACCGTCCACAATGTCCTCACCGACAGACTCTGTCCCCATTGTCTTCAGTGCCAGACACCGTCCACAATGTCTTCACCGACAGACACCGTCCCCATTGTCCTCACTGACAGACTCTGTCCCCATTGTCCTCACCGACAGACACCGTCCCCATTGTCCTCACCGACAGACACCGTCCCCATTGTCTTCAGTGCCAGACTCTGTCCCCATTGTCCTCACTGACAGACTCTGTCCCCATTGTCCTCACTGACAGACTCTGTCCCCATTGTCCTCACTGACAGACTCTCTCCCCATTGTCCTCACTGACAGACACTGTCCTCACTGACAGACACTGTCCCCATTGTCTTCAGTGCCAGACACCGTCCCCATTGTCCTCACTGACAGACACCGTCCCCATTGTCCTCACTGACAGACACCGTCCCCATTGTCCTCACCGACAGACACCGTCCCCATTGTCTTCAGTGCCAGACTCTGTCCCCATTGTCTTCAGTGACGACTCTGTCCCCATTGTCTTCACTGACACTCTGTCCCCATTGTCCTCACTGACAGACACTGTCCCCATTGTCCTCACTGACAGACACCGTCCCCATTGTCTTCAGTGACACTCTGTCCCCATTGTCCTCACTGACAGACACCGTCCCCATTGTCTTCAGTGACACTCTGTCCCCATTGTCCTCACTGACAGACACTGTCCCCATTGTCCTCACTGACAGACACCGTCCCCATTGTCTTCAGTGACACTCTGTCCCCATTGTCCTCACTGACAGACACTCTGTCCCCATTGTCCTCACTGACAGACACTCTGTCCCCATTGTCCTCACTGACAGACTCTGTCCCCATTGTCCTCACTGACAGACACCGTCCCCATTGTCTTCAGTGACACTGTCCCCATTGTCCTCACTGACAGACTCTCTCCCCATTGTCCTCACCGACAGACACCGTCCCCATTGTCTTCAGTGACACTCTGTCCCCATTGTCCTCACTGACAGACTCTGTCCCCATTGTCCTCACTGACAGACTCTGTCCCCATTGTCTTCAGTGACACTCTGTCCCCATTGTCCTCACTGACAGACACCGTCCCCATTGTCCTCACTGACAGACACCGTCCCCATTGTCTTCAGTGACACTCTGTCCCCATTGTCCTCACTGACAGCACTCTGTCCCCATTGTCCTCACTGACAGACACCGTCCCCATTGTCCTCACTGACAGACTCTGTCCCCATTGTCCTCACTGACAGACACCGTCCCCATTGTCTTCAGTGACACTCTGTCCCCATTGTCCTCACTGACAGACACTCTGTCCCCATTGTCCTCACTGACAGACACTGTCCCCACTGTCCTCACTGACAGACACCGTCCCCATTGTCTTCAGTGACAGACACTCTGTCCCCATTGTCCTCACTGACAGACTCTGTCCCCATTGTCTTCAGTGACACTCTGTCCCCACTGTCCTCACTGACAGCACTCTGTCCCCACTGTCCTCACTGACAGACACCGTCCCCATTGTCTTCAGTGACACTCTGTCCCCCATTGTCCTCACTGACAGACACTGTCCCCATTGTCTTCAGTGACACTCTGTCCCCACTGTCTACACTCTGTCCCCACTGTCCTCACTGACAGACACCGTCCCCATTGTCTTCAGTGACACTCTGTCCCCATTGTCCTCACTGACAGACTCTGTCCCCATTGTCTTCAGTGACACTCTGTCCCCACTGTCCTCACTGACAGCACTCTGTCCCCACTGTCCTCACTGACAGACACCGTCCCCATTGTCTTCAGTGACACTCTGTCCCCATTGTCCTCACTGACAGACACCGTCCCCATTGTCCTCACTGACACACTCTGTCCCCATTGTCCTCACTGACACACTCTGTCCCCATTGTCCTCACTGACAGCACTCTGTCCCCATTGTCCTCACTGACAGCACTCTGTCCCCATTGTCCTCACTGACAGACACCCCCCTTTTGTGACACTCTGTCCCCATTGTCCTCACTGACAGACTCTGTCCCCATTGTCCTCACTGACACACTCTGTCCCCATTGTCCTCACTGACAGACATCTCTTCTAACATCCTGGGACCATCTTTGAAATACCATCTTGAAATGAATGAATGAATGAATGAATGAGTGAGTGAGTCAGTGAGTGAGTCAGTGAGTCAGTGTGGATGTTTTCTATGAGTGTATCTGATCTCACATATTTACATCTTCTGACGTTACTTCAAACGGAACACAAGCTAACAGCTAACAGCTAACAATATTAGCACGAGGCTAACGCCGTCACAAACAGACAGACAGACCGGGGACAGACAGACCGGGCACAGACAGACAGACCGGGCACAGACAGACCGGGGACAGACAGACAGACTCACCTGCAGGTCACCTGTTTGGTGCTCATCTTCCTCGCGGAGTTTCAGCTACAACGGCTGCTTCTGTCGTCACTCGGTGTCCCGTTCAAACGCTTCCGACCGACACCGCACCAACGTTCCTTCCGGTGACGTTCCGCTGACGCAAAGTTCACATTCACGTGCTATTTATCTAATACAGGTAACATAGTGCACTCAGATATTGATATTAATGGTCATTTTGTATGTCAAGTGATTGACTTTAACGGGTGTATTTTATTGTCACTAATGTTAATGGATATAACAGTAAAGTAGAGAATGAGATATGATATGGTTTAACAAGTTCCCTAATGCCTTCCTTTTAATGATAATGTATTAGATAAATGGCCATCAAGACAAAACACAAATGTAAGCTGCTATTTAAAGCTCTTCATGCAAAGATTTGATCTGATAGATATTTGGAGAGAAATATTTCCGACTGACAGAGTATACACATGGTCTAACAAGGCGGGATCCTCCCAATCTAGGATTGATTATTGGCTGATGTCCAGAGGTCTTAAAGAGAATACAACAACACAAATTCTGGCTACACCGTGAACAGATCATAAAGCTATACATATTATCATCCCTCTATCCTCTGCTTGTCATAACTGTTCTTCATATTGGAAATTGAATAGTTCAGTTTTAAATTATGAAGATGTAAAAGATGAAGTTAGAAGACTTATTCAGAAATACTGGATTGAGGCTCAAATTGTCAATAAATATTGTATCAAGTGGGAACTTATGAAATTTTAAATTGCTAAGTACTTAAGGAAATATAGTTCTGATCTAGCCAAACTGAGAAGTTCAGAGGAAGACGAGATAGTATCTATCATAACCTCCCTTTGTCAAAAGCCCCCGGATTATCTCTCTACAGACAAAAAAAAAACCTCGCTGAATATCAGAGTAAGCTTGACAACTTATATATGCTAAAAGCAAAGGATGCCTTTATTAGATCGAGGCAAAAACTGGATGGAAGAGGGAGAACAAAATTCGGGCTATTTTTTTAGGTTGGAAAAATCTCATACCAAAACTAATTCTATCCAGCAACTTAAAATTGATAATACTATATGTGATAACCCCAAGCTAATTGCTACATACTGCTCAAACTTCTATAGCAAGTTATATACCTCTCAATATTGTGAAAGGAGTGCATCTGCCTTTTTAGATTCTATTGAGGTGAATAATATTAATGATGTAGACAGAGATATATGTGATGCTCCTTTGACTTTACAGGAAATAACTTATTCCACCAGTAGCCTCAAACCTAACAAGTCTCCCGGTGTGGACGGATTCACGTCTGAATTTTAAAGAGCTTTTGTGGAACAACTAGCCCCATTCTTATTGAAGGTTTTCACAGAAAGCATAGATAATGAATTGCTCCCTCAAACACTAACACAAGGCTTAATCACACTTATTCCGAAACCTATAAAGGATGTACTGCTTATTAATAACTGGCGCCCCATTTGTCTTTTAAACAATGATTATAAGGTGTTGGCAATTGCTTTTGCCAGAAGGCTTAAACTAGTTTTGGATACTGTCATAGATGAATCACAGTCTGGATTCATGAATAATAGACACATATCTAATAACATCAGATTGGTATCAGATTTGTTAGATTATTCTGAATTAATCACTGATAACAGTTATATCCTGTTCTTAGATTTTTACAAAGCCTTTGATTCAGTTGAACATCAGTTTATTTTTAGTTCTTTGGAAAAATTTGGTTTTGGGCATTTCTTTAGCAAAGCTATTCGAACCTTATATGCTAATAGTAACTGTTCTATTAAATTGAGTTCTGGCACAACCCCACGTTTTGACATTAAATGAGGAATCCGGCAATAACAGAGTTATCTTCAGCCGCTATGGTTAGCCAGCCCCCAGTAGCCGGTGCAGTCCGACCAAAGGTAGCTTCTGCTAGCCGTCCTCCGGTAGATCCCCCGGTAGTTCCTCCGGTAGATCCCCCGGTAGTTCCTCCGGTAGATCCCCCGGTAGTTCCCGAGCAGCCGGGAAAACAGGGAGGCTGGGTGACTGAGCGAAGGAAGACTAAAATGCCGAAGCCCACAGTTCACCACCAACCCATTCATGTTTCTAATACATTTTCCCCACTCAGCGATTCACCCGCTGAGGAACCAACTCTGGTTATTGGCAGCTCCATAGTCAGAAACATGAAGTTAGTGAAGCCAGCGGCCATAGTTAAATGTATCCCTGGGGCCAGAGCGGGCGACATTGAATCAAATTTAAAACTGCTGGCTAAAGGTAAACGTAAATACAGTAAGATTGTTATCCACGTCGGCGGTAACGACACCCGTTTACACCAATCGGAGGTCACTAAGATTAATGTGGAGTCGGTGTGTAACTATGCTAAGACAATGTCGGACACCGTAGTTTTCTCTGGACCCCTCCCCAATGTGACCAGTGATGACATGTATAGCCGCATGTCGTCATTCCACCGCTGGCTGTCGAGGTGGTGTCCAGCAAACGATGTGGGCTTCATTGATAACTGGAAGCCTTTTTGGGGAAAACCTGGTCTGATTAGGAGAGACGGCATCCATCCCACTTTGGATGGAGCGGCTCTCTTATCTAGAAATATGGCGAAGTTTATCTCTAAAACCTGACAGTCCAGAGTTGGGACCAGGAAGCAGAGCTGCTGTCTTACACACTCCTCTGCGCTTTCTTTAGAACAGTCACCCACCCAAACCCCCATAGAGACTGTGTCTGTCCCCTGACCACCTAAATTATTTAAAGAAATAAAAACAAGAGGAGTTCAACATAAAAATCAAATAAAACTAACTCCTCAGTAGCACAAAATAAGAGAATGAAATGTGGGCTGTTAAATATCAGGTCTCTGTCCTCTAAAGCTGTTTTAGTGAATGAATTAATATCAGACTATGATATTGATTTACTTTGTCTTACTGAGACCTGGTTGTCCCACGAGGAGTATGTTAGCCTAAATGAATCCACCCCCCCAGTCATATTAACACTCACATTCCTCGAGGCACTGGCCGAGGAGGTGGAGTAGCAGCTATATATGATTCGAGCGTTTTAATGGACCCTAAACCTAAACTAAATTATAATTCATTTGAAAGCCTTGTTCACAGTCTTTCTCACCCAAACTGGAAAACACTGCAGCCAGTTCTATTTGTTATAGTGTACCGCGCTCCTGGACCGTACTCTGATTTTATATCTGAATTCTCAGAGTTTCTATCGAGTTTAGTCCTTAAATCAGATAAAGTAATTATTGTAGGTGATTTTAATATTCATGTGGATGTTAACAATGACAGCCTTAGTAACGCATTTATATCATTAATAGACTCAATTGGCTTCTGTCAGAGTGTAAATAAACCAACTCATTGTTTTAATCACACTCTTGACCTTGTTCTAGCATATGGCATTGATATTGAACATTTAATAGTCTTCCCACATAATCCTTTCCTATCTGACCATTATTTAATAACTTTTGAATTCATACTATTAGATTATAAGCCATTAGGCAAAACTTCCTACAGCAGATGTCTATCTGACAGTGCTGTAGCTAAATTTAAGGAGGAGATTCCTTCAGTGTTTAATTCAATGCCATGTCTGAATTTAACAGAATCCTATAACGACTTTAGTCCCTCTGAAATTGATAATCTTGTTGATAGTGCTGCAGGCTCACTGCGAAGAACATTAGACTCTATCGCTCCTATAAAAAGGAAATTATTAAAACATAGGAGACTAGCACCTTGGTACAACCACCAAACCCGCCAGTTAAAACAAATAGCTAGGAAAACTGAAAGGAAATGGCGCTCTTCCAAATTATCAGAATATCGCTCAATTTGGCAAGACAATCTTAAAACCTATAGCAAGGCCCTCCGTAACACCAGAGGAGCCTATTACTCAGCACTAATAGAAGAAAATAAGAATAACCCTAGGTTCCACTTCAGCACTGTAGCCAGGCTGACAGAGAGTCACAGCTCTATTGAGCCACATATCCCCATAAACTTAAGTAGCAACGACTTTATGAGCTTCTTCTATAATAAAATTATTACTATTAGAGAAAAAATTAATCACCAACTGCCATCAACAGTTATCAGTGGCTCTCCAAGTTCAGGAACTTTGACTAATATAAACTCAGATATATATTTAGACTGTCTTTCTGCTATCGATCTTCAATTCAATTCAATTCAATTCAATTTTATTTGTATAGCGCCAATTCATAACAGAAGTTATCTCAGGACACTTTTCAAATAGAGCAGGTCTAGACCGAACTCTTTAACATTAATTACAGAGACCCAACAGTACCACCATGAGCAAGCACTTGTTGTTGATCTTCACCAGTTAACTTCAATAATTTCTACATCGAAGCCATCAACCTGTCTGTTAGACCCGATCCCAACTAGGCTGCTTAAAGAAGTCGTACCCTTAATTGGCACTTCTTTACTGGATATGATCTTTCTTTATTATCAGGATATGTACCACGGTCCTTTAAAGTAGCTGTAATTAAACCCCTTCTTAAAAAGCCCACTCTTGACCCAGGGGTTTTAGCCAACTATAGACCGATTTCTAACCTCCCCTTCCTCTCTAAGATTCTGGAGAAAGTAGTCGCCAGAGAGTTGTGTGACTTTTTACATAACAATAGTTTATTTGAGGATTTTCAGTCAGGATTTAGAGTTCATCATAGCACAGAGACAGCTCTGGCGACTACTTTCTCCAGAATCTTAGAAAGGAAGGGGAGGTTAGAGATTGGTCTATAGTTGGCTAAAACCCCTGGGTCAAGAGTGGGCTTTTTAAGAAGGGGTTTAATTACAGCTACTTTAAAGGACTGTGGTACATATCCTGATAATAAAGAAAGATTAATCATATCCAGTAAAGAAGTGCCAATTAAGGGAACAACTTCTTTAAGCAGCCTAGTTGGGATCGGGTCTAACAGACAGGTTGATGGCTTCGATGAAGAAATGATTGAAGTTAACTGATGAAGATCGATAGCAGAAAAACAGTCTAAATATATATCTAAGTTTACATTGACAGAAGTCCCTGAACTTGGAGAGCCACTGATAACTGTTGATGGCAGTTGGTGATTAATTTTAGTTAGTAATAATTTTATTATAGAAGAAGCTCATGAAGTCATTGCTACTTAAGTTTATGGGGATATGTGGCTCGATAGAGCTGTGACTCTCTGTCAGCCTGGCTACAGTGCTGAAGAGGAACCTAGGGTTGTTCTTATTTTCTTCTATTAGTGCTGAGTAATAGGCTCCTCTGGCATTACGGAGGGCCTTTCTATAAATCTTAAGATCATCTTGCCAAATTGAGCGATATTCTGATAATTTGGAAGAGCGCCATTTCCTTTCAGATTTCCTAGCTATTTGCTTTAACTGGCGGGTTTGGTGGTTATACCAAGGTGCTAGTCTCCTATGTTTTAATAATTTCCTTTTTATAGGAGCGATAGAGTCTAATGTTGATCGTAGTGAGCCTGCAGCACTATCAACAAGATTATCAATTTCAGAGGGACTAAAGTCGTTATAGGACTCTGTTAAATTCAGACATGGCATTGAATTAAACACTGAAGGAATCTCCTCCTTAAATTTAGCTACAGCACTGTCAGATAGACATCTGCTGTAGGAAGTTTTGCCTAATGGCTTATAATCCAATAGCATGAATTCAAAAGTTATTAAATAATGGTCAGATAGGAAAGGATTATGTGGGAAGACTATTAAATGTTCAATATCAATGCCATATGATAGAACAAGGTCAAGAGTGTGATTAAAACAATGAGTTGGTTTATTTACACTCTGACAGAAGCCAATTGAGTCTATTAATGATATAAATGCGTTACTAAGGCTGTCATTGTTAACATCCACATGAATATTAAAATCACCTACAATAATTACTTTATCTGATTTAAGGACTAAACTTGATAAAAACTCAGAGAATTCAGATATAAAATCAGAGTACGGTCCAGGAGCGCGGTACACTATAACAAATAGAACTGGCTGCAGTGTTTTCCAGTTTGGGTGAGAAAGACTGTGAACAAGGCTTTCAAATGAATTATAATTTAGTTTAGGTTTAGGGTCCATTAAAACGCTCGAATCATATATGGCTGCTACTCCACCTCCTCGGCCAGTGTCTCGAGGAATGTGAGTATTAATATGACTGGGGGGGGTGGATTCATTTAGGCTAACATACTCCTCGTGGGACAACCAGGTCTCAGTAAGACAAAGTAAATCAATATCATAATCTGATATTAATTCATTCACTAGAACAGCTTTAGAGGACAGAGACCTGATATTTAACAGCCCACATTTCATTCTCTTATTTTGTGCTACTGAGGAGTTAGTTTTAATTTTTATTAGATTTTTATGTTGAACTCCTCTTGTTTGTATTTCTTTAAATAATTTAGGTGGTCGGGGGACAGACACAGTCTCTATGGGGTTTTGGGTGGGTGACTGTTCTAAAGAAAGAGCAGAGAAGTGTGTAAGACAGCAGCTCTGCTTCCTGGTCCCAAACATCATACAGCTTCATATAAATGTTGCAAAATTAAAATACTGAATATATTTTGAACTACTCATTGTATGTCTGTATATGTATGCTCATTGGTTAAAACCATGATGTGGAATATCAGATTAGATCCAGAGCTGAAGAGGTTCAGAGTGAATTATTCAGTGTAGATTCTTCTGGTTCTATGAAGGTTTTAAATGTGGAGCTCAACATTGCTCTGCCACAGTCAATGGACTAAAGCACTGAAGAAGAAAACAGACTTTAGCATTAAGATACTCAGTGTGGATCCAAATAATATCAGCCTTATGTCTGCACATTACTGTCAGCAAAACTTTCACATCAGATTCATCTCAGCACAGAAATAAAAAATGGTGTCTGACCTCAGAGTCTCCAGTCTACAGTGTGGACTCTCCAGAAAACCACACAGCAGCTTCACATCTGAATCCTGCAGGTTGTTGAAGCTCAGCTCCAGTTCTCTCAGATGGGAGGGGTTGGACTTCAGAGCTAAGAGCAGAGAAGAACAGCTGGTCTCTGACAACCTGCACCACCACAATCTGAATAAAGAATAAAAGATGTAAGATTAGAAGACAATGTTCCTGCTTGAAATCATTCAGTGTTTATGTTATGGTTTTGAGTTTTCTGCATTTACTTCCTGTTTTATTTTAGCGTTTGTTGTGTGGCTTTACGTCTTGTCTTTCTGTTGCCCCTCCACATTGATTGTTTGCCCCGGCTTGATTATGTTCACCTGTGTCCCGTTTTCCCTCACAATATATTTTATATTTTTATTTCATATACATATTTTATTCACCCTGTACCAGTTCGTCTTTGTTCCTAGTGTCAATATGTTCCAGCTGTCCCTTGTGTGTGTTTTCTCTGGTTATTTGGGTTTTTGCTTGTTTTTGGACTGTTGTACGTCTGTAATCGTCTGAGACTTTTTGAAGAAATTAAGCTGAGCTTTGGAGGCTCATTTGTTCCATCTGCCATCAGACTCCACAATGCCACAGCACCCAGTACCTCCAACCCCCGCAGACTAAGACTGGTTTAAACTCCAAACTACAACGCACAAACTTTTTGCACTATTTACATTTAATTGCTACATGAACAGTTTAGTTTTAGTCAAGTTTAATTATCTGCTCATATATTTGCACTCCATTCCTAGTAATGCATAGTGTAATGAAACAATTGCATTGTAAACAAGTATGACATACAGATGTCATTTTGAAATCTTTAAATCTTAGTTTTAATGTCATCAAATCTGAAGGAGATTTTACCTCATACTGTTTATATCAACCTGTCTGCACTTTACTGTCACCACAACTTTCACATCAGATTCATCTCAGCACAGAAATAAAAAATAGTGTCTGACCTCAGAGTCTCCAGTCTACAGTGTGGACTGTACCAGAAAACCACACAGCAGCTTCACTCCTGAATCATACAGGTCGTTGTCGCTCAGCTCCAGCTCTCTCAGATGGGAGGGGATGGACTTCAGAGCTGAGACCAGAGAAGACAGCTGATCTCTGACAAACTGCAGCCACTAAATCTGAATAAAGAATAAAATATGTAAAAATTAGAAGACAATGTTCCTGCTTGAAATCATTCAGTGTTTAATAATCTGTTCAGAGCTGAAGTAAATGGAAGCTCCAAACACTTGAACCCAACAGGATGCAGGATGCAAACTGTAAAATACAAAGAGTGGAAAAAAGCTCTCATTAATATTAAGGTAACTGGCAGGTTACTATAGGGCATTTTGTTGTAACCTTGCTACCACAGACTGACCCAGATGTGAGCAGGCTTTCCAAGCTGTGAAAGCAATCCTGTGCAGTCCTCCAGTTCTCACTGAGAGAGCACAGGTGAGCTTACTGACCCCTGTGGGGCTCCAGTAGAGTTCGAGTGGAGCTGAAATGCTTCTTTTATTTGTTTTACTTGTTCAGTCTGGTTTCCTGAAACCAGACTGAATCACCAAAAGGTGATGTAGTGGGTGGCAGAATCAGTAGCCTCCTCTGAGCTGATCCCCTGAATTAGCACCTCCCAATACAGTCAAAACAGCACTGTAATGTCTTGCATGCACTATTGCCAATACTTTCACCAGCTTCTTAGCAACACCATCTCTCTGTAGCTTTGTGCAGTAGTCAGGGATGAGGTGCATAAAATTGTGGTCCGAAGTACGAAGGGGTGTTTTTTTCTGGGCTTTATATGCATTCTTAACATCGCCATAGCAGAGGTCAATTGTCTGACTGACTGACTGTAAGCTTCATCCTCAATTATTTTAATAACAGGATCAATCGTGACAACAAGCTTCTCTTAATCTGAAATGTAATCTATTTGTCCTTAACCCTTTTCCATTATTAAATAAACTGACTCATATTTTATTGATCAATAAGAGCAGAGAACAGCGGATAAACTGAACAATAAACCTAAACAGTGAACACAGTAAATACAGAAAGTTTGTGGAAAACCAGAGATTTTATTATTTCCTGTGAATATTGATCAGAGATGAGTTTTCCTGATATATTGATACATTCTCTGTCTGTATTCTGTATTTTTATCAGTTCAACTATCAGACTTAATATTCTTCTTTCTGACAGATTCACTGTTTTCATTGTTCTATCAGCTGTTTGGTTTCAGATGCAGGACGAGGCTGTTGATCAGAGACCGACGCTCTGTACACTTTACACTCTGATCACATTCATCCTGTTTCTATCATCAATAATAATATACAGACAAATATAGACGTACTGTATATGTATACTTATTAAAACTTTTCTTATACCATTTAAAGGACCAGTTTGTAGGATTTACTGACATCTAGTGGTGAAGTTGCAGATTGCAACAAACTGAACACTACAGGCATCTGTATTTGACCACCTGGGATTGAGAATGGGTTCCTATCTAGATCCAGTGTTTGTCTGTTCTGGGCTACTGTAGAAACATGGTGGTTCAACATGGCGGACTCCACCAGAAGAGGACCCACTCCCTCTGTAGATAAAAACATTCTAAGGTAAAGAAAACACAACAATTCTTATTTTCAGCTGAATAAACTAATGTAAACACACCTATAGGTATTATATTACAGTGATGTTTCAAACTGCAGCTTTAAAATCAAATTATTAAATTTGTAACATATACACAGAGCAAACATATCAACTGACCTCAGAGTCTCCAGTCTACAGTTTGGACTCTTCAGTCCATCAGACAGCAGCTTCACTCCTGAATCCTTCAGGTTGTTGTAACTCCACTAACTAAGTCCAGCTCTCTCAGATGGGGGTTGGACTTCAGAGCTGAGGCCACGACTTCACAGTGAGTCTCTGAGAGTTCACATTTCAAAAGTCTGTGAATACAGAGAATATAACATTTAAAATAAAATATTTTATTTTTATTATAAAAACAGACTGTATGCATTTAGATCACAAAGCACATTAACATGAGCGGCTGATGGACTGAGTGGTCGTTCATCTCCATCAGACAGTGGAAGATGTTGATGCTTCTGTCAGGAGAGATATTATAAATGCTCTTCTCCTTCAGTTTGTCGATGACTCTCTGGATGATATCTGGGCTGTTGTCTGTCTGACCCAGCAGGCCTCCTAAGAGTCTCTGGTTGGACTCCAGAGAGAGGCCATGAAGGAAGCAAACAAACAGGTCCATGTGGCCATTTTTACTCCTCATGGATTTCATCATTGCTTCCCTCAGGAAGACGTCTAGGGTTGAATCAACATGTTCTTCTCCCAGAAAACCCTCCAGTACCTCTGTGTTCCGGTTGGTGTGACAGTGGAACATGTAGACTGCAGCCAGAAACTCCTGAATGCTTAGATGAACGAAGCAGTAGACTGTTTTCTGGAAGATCACACTCTCTCTTTTGAAGATCTCTGTACAAACTCCTGAGTACACAGAGGCCTCTGTGACATCAAGACCACACTGCTCCAGGTCTTCTTGGTAGAACATGAACAAGAACAATTCCCTGTCAGCCTCCATCAGCTCCTGTGGACTCGTCTCATGTCCCTCATCATACTTCTGCTTCTTCTTCTTTGTCTGAACCAGCAGGAAGTGTGAGTACATGTCAGTCAGGGTCTTGGGCAGCTCTCCTCTCTGGTCTGTAGTCAACATGTGGACCAGAACTGTAGCAGTGATCCAGCATAAGACTGGGATTAGACACATGATGTGGAGGCTCCTGGAGGTCTTGATGTCCTGTTGGACAGATCTTCATCACTGACTCTCCTCCTGAAGTACTCCTCCTTCTGGGCATCAGTGAAGCCTCGTACTTCTGTTACCCTGGCAACATATAAAGGAGGGATCTGATTGGCTGCTGCAGGTCTGGAAGTTATCCAGACGAGAGCCGAGGGAAGCAGATTCCCCCTTGATGAAGTTTGTCAACAGCACGTTGACTGAAGATTACTGTGTGACATCAGACACAACCTTCTTGGTCTTGAAATCCAGTGAAAGTCTGCTTTCATCCAGGCCGTCAAAGATGAACAAAAGTTTACAGACAGCGAGCTGCTCTGCTGTGGCCTTCTGTAATGTTGGATGGAAAACGTGGAGCAGCCTGAGAAGACTGTACTGCTCATCTTTGATCAGGTTCAGCTCCCTGAATGAAAGCAGAACCACCAGACTGACATCTTGGTTGTTCAAGCCCTCTGCCCAGTCCAGGGTGAACTTCTGCACTGTGACAGTTTTTCCAATGCGATTGACGCCGTTTGTCAAAACCACTCTGAGGTGTCTCTGTTGGTCAGGTAAGGCTTTAAAGATGTCGTGGCACCTGATTGGAGTGTCATGGAGGGTCTCCATCTCAGAAGCTGTCTCCAGCTGCCTCACCTCATTGTCATTGGGTATTAACCTCTTCACTCTGTCCCTCTGTGATGTAGAGCTCAGTGTAGATCCTGTTGAGGAGGGTTCTACTTCGTGTTTTATCAGTTCTTTCATTCACACATTCACATTTCCTCTTCAGACTGATCTTATGTTCATCTAAAACCTTCTGCAGACCAGCATTCACTAAAAAGAGTATGAGACAAAATAAAGAAAATTTGACTGCTACAGGCAAGTAGAGGGTCTTACTCTGAAATTCCACTGGGAATGATTTTATAATGTTGCGTCTGCATTGTGTGGTTTGGCTCTGTGATACGCGCGTCTTCAAATCCCACCAAGAGCATTTCAGAGTTACCTGCCATACGTTGTTTACTTGTGTATTTAGTCCTTTAAAAGGATACACAACAATGTGTTTCTCCACTTAAAATCTCCTCTAACCTGCCTCTGACCGATTTACTTCAGGTCTGGTACCACAATGTTGCATGCAATATTGTATTTTGAAAATGTATCAGATTCTCTATACTGTTTTTGACTTCCTGTCAGTATGATCTGCTCTGTGCTGCTTGATGTGAGTGGGTTGTCGCTGCCGTGTCCGGTGGAATTTGGGGGTTAGCTGCCTCAAGCTGCAAGACTGTTCCCTTCCCGCTTTTTACAGAGAAAAAAATGATGGCCACTTGTTGACAAGCTGACAAAATCCACAGTTGTCAGCTAGAAATGGGCGGTCTTTTGTTTACTTCTCTCTAGAAGCCCTATGTAAGACTGTTGTTATGTTGTGTTATCACTGTAAACTTTATGTGCAGTGCAAGAACAGAAAGCTGGATTTAAAATGACAAGATATTTAAAAGATCTTCAATAGCTGAACTGTGTGATAAAACTATTGAATCAAGTTTTCAGACATGATGACGTTGCAGACAGAGCTACATCATGTAGAGTGCTGGACTCACTGTCTGCTGTCCAGGTCTTCTTCTGGGTCTTTTTCCACACTGGGGACAGGAGGCGTCTCCTGGTGAACCAGACTGGTCCCAGTGTGACGTGATACACTGTCCCCAGCTGGTAGAGACTGGATCCTCAAGGACGTCCTGACACAAATAACAGCAGAAGCTGCTTGTCGACAGGAACACAACTCCTCTTCCTCTCTCTGTGGAGACATTTCTTTATAACTAAACTGATTTGTTGAATCAGTGTTGTTAAACTGTTAAATCAGGCAAAATCTAAGTACTGAACATGGAGATAACCTGAGCTCAAAGGTCCACTTACAAATGATTCAATCAGTTATTAGTAATTGGACCTTTGAGCTTAAAATGTCTTCACCATACGGAAGTAGTTTATTAAAGTGACTGTTAATTAAATTCACTGTAGCTACTATTATAATATGGTGTTAACAGCTCATTGTTTTGGTGCATAAGGACACTTTTTGGCAGCAAAGCTCGACAGACAGGTGTCAGCCCACTGTATTGGCTGTTTTGCCTCATTGCAGGAGTTAGTAGCAACCCCAGCACCTGTCTGTAACAAACAACCCCACCACCCGTCTATAACAAACAACCCAACCACCCGTCTGTAACAAACAACCCAACCACCTGTCTGTAACAAACAACCACCCGTCTGTAACAAACAACCCAACCACCCGTCTGTAACAAACAACCCAACCACCCGTCTGTAACAAACAACCCAACCACCCGTCTGTAACAAACAACCCAACCACCCGTCTGTAACACACAACCACCAGTCTGTAAGACTAATTAGGGCCCGAGCACTGACCGTGTGAAGGCACGATGAGGAGGAATTCACATAAACAAAGAAACTATTGTTTTTTTCAAAATTAGTGAGAGTTTAAATTAAATTCGAATTTATCGATAAAATCGATTTATCGCCCAGCCTTAGCTGTGTGTTGCCACTTATTAGACCGATCACCCCCGGGGGGCAACAGCAAGTGTAACAGGAATTCCCCTCCCCACCCCCACCCCCCCGGAACGAACCTCCCTGAAATGACTTTTTGCAGGTTGGGATGTCTGCTTTATCAATGCCTTTCTTTAATGACAACAAAGATCATACATTCAAAACAAAACACCCACAAACAAAGTAGTCATTACTAGCCTACATGCAGTCTAAATGAAAAGAACATTAGATATGAGACCCCGAGAAATATTTATGTATGTATTATAATCTATTTTTGAACTTGATACAAATTTTGACACAGCTGCACTTTTATTTTCTTTATTTTTGACGTTGCTGTTATTTGATGTAGATAGTTTGTATTTAGATACAACTTGTTACTATACTGATACTACTTGTTACTTCAATGAATTGGAACATTTTAAGCTTGTTGCGTATTTTATTAGTATTGTGTTGGGACGATGGGGGCAGGTGGGGCTTGAAAATTCCCCCTTGTCCGAAGTGGGGAATGACCAAAAAAGTTTGAGAACCACTGATCTACGGTAACGTGAAGGGGATAAAGACAGCGAAATGGAGAAAATCCGTAACTTTGACTGCAAATGCTATGAAAGAAGAAAGGAGGACTCTCTCATTGGGAGACATTCGTGCAGCAACAAACGTTCTCCAGAGCTTATGTATAGCATACGGTTGGATTCTCTAGCTGCCGAAAGAGAGTGGCAGGACATGTGAATAATTGGACATCTCGAGGCAAACAGACGCACAGTAGTTACTTCGGACATGACTACATCCACCAAAAAGCCCCAGACGAAGAGAAAGAGAAGAGAAACCACTTATTCCATCGGAGGCAATGAAGTCTGCAGGAATACTTTTCAGTTTCTTATGGGGTGAGTTTCCATTAACATCCAAGTTATCTACTTTGTGTTATGTGTTCATTCAAAGTCGCAGTCAAAGTCACAGGGATTACAAACTGTTATCTCATGTTTTCTGTTTTCATGTTTATACCTTAGTACTGAGCTAGCTAATAACAATGTAGGCTGTTGTTTTAAAACAATATGCATATCGAAACTAAGCTGTAATTGGGGGTTTTGGCTAGTAATGTGAGCATCTGCTATTAATTTGAATAATGCTTGAATTGCTTGAATTGACTGTGATGCTAATGCTTTAGCAACTAGCCTACTTGAGGAACAGTTTGGATGTATACACCCAGATTCAGGTGACATGGTGCCTGTTAGCATGACCCATGATGTGACACTTCTTTGTTTTCCTTTTTCAGAATTGGCAAAGACACCCTGACCGATATAATCAAACACTTCGAGGAGAATGGGGCAAGACCACGGTTAAGGAAGAAGCACTCACAGCCACGGCCAGCTAGGTTCATCAGCCGCAGCATTTTCAACGGAGTTGTGGAATTTATAAAATTTATAATTTATAAAAATCAGGCCTTTCTGTGCTGACGAGGCAAGAGACATCACATGCCCAGCACCAAGGGTCACAGTACAGAAGAGTCCACAGAAGAGGATGCAGAAGAGGATGCAGAAGAGGATGCGGATGCGGATGCGAAAAAAAACCATTGCTGATTAAATGTGCTATTTGTGACTGGACGTTGAAGGGCATGTCTGTGACTTTCCGCCAAAGTTAGCCATTTTGAGTTCCGTGGTCATTTTCAGTGAATTTTTCACCTTGTATTTGAGCGAACTCCTCCTAGGGAATTTATCGTATCTACTTCAAAA
>NW_026136763.1:72500-85000 GCF_905237075.1 Dicentrarchus labrax
GGTAAACACACACAGGTAAACACACACAAAAACACACACAGGTGTAAACACAAACAGGTAAACACACACACACACACACACACACACAGAGGTAAACACACACACACACAGGTGTAAACACAAACAGGTAAACACACACACACACACAGGTAAACACATACAGGTAAACACACACAGGTGTATACACACAGGTAAACACACACGGTAAACACAAACAGGTAAACACACACACACACACAGGTAAACACATACAGGTAAACACACACACACACAGGTAAACACATACAGGTAAACACACACAGGTGTAAACACAAACAGGTAAACACACACACACACAGGTAAACACATACAGGTAAACACACACAGGTGTATACACACAGGTAAACACACACAGGTGTAAACACAAACAGGTAAACACACACACACACAGGTAAACACATACAGGTAAACACACACACACACAGGTAAACACATACAGGTAAACACACACAGGTGTAAACACAAACAGGTAAACACACACACACACAGGTAAACACATACAGGTAAACACACACAGGTGTATACACACAGGTAAACACACACAGGTGTAAACACACACAGGTAAACACACACAGGTGTAAACACAAACAGGTAAACACACACACACACACAGGTGTAAACACAAACATGTAAACACACACACACACACACACACACACACACACACACACAGGTAAACACACACAGGTGTAAACACACACACAGGTGTAAAAACACACAGGTGTAACCACACACAGGTGTAACCAGTATGTTGTGCTGTTGGTTCCTCAGAGACTTTGATGGGATGTCAGATCTGCACACTGGAATCTCAAACACTACAGGTAGGATCAGAGGTCAGAGGTGGTGGGTGTTAGCATGCTGATGTTAGCATTTAGCTCAAGGTGTGTGTGTGTGTGTGTGTGTGTGTGTGTGTGTGTGTGTGTGTGTGTGTAGGAGTTGTGTATAACTACACTCGTGGTGGCGTCCGCAGAGATCAGAGCGGGTGGGAGCGCTGCATCAACGTCCCTCTTGTCCGACCCGACATGTTCCACCTGCTGGCTCAGTGGGACCAGTACCTGGAGCGCTTCTCTGACGGTCCCATGTGGGACCCCGCCTGGCACAGGTACACCTGTTTGTCTGTCTGTCTGTCTGTCTGTCTGTCTGACCACCTGTTTGACCACCTGTCTGTCTGTCTGTCTGTCTGACCACCTGTCTGTCCCTCAGGTTCCATGAGGACGACCACAACTGCTTCAGTTTCTGTCTTCAGTTCATTAACGGCGTCCTGGCAGCGGAGGGGCGGAGCTCTCTGAGCAGAGACGCCTTCACTCACAGCTTCATCCTGCCGAGGATGAGGAGGGTCTCCAAATACACAACACTGTACCAGCACCTCCAGAGACACCAGTACTACATGGTGGACAGACAGGAGGACAGACAGGAGGACAGACAGGTTAAACCAGAGCCCTGAAACTGATCCTTCAGACTAACGTATGTGTCCTCCTGAGTGCATCAAATTATATGTTCGAATATGCTATAGGTTATAGGTTCATTTAATTTTAATGTATGTCTAATGTATGTCTAATATATGTCTAATGTATGTCTAATGTATGTTTAATGTATGTCTAATGTATGTCTAATTTATGTCTAATGTATGTCTAATATATGTCTAATGTATGTCTAATGTATGTTTAATGTATGTTTAATATATGTCTAATTTATGTCTAATGTATGTCTAATGTATGTTGAATATATGTCTAATGTATGTTTAATATATGTCTAATGTATGTCTAATGTATGTTTAATATATGTCTAATGTATGTCTAATGTATGTTTAATATATGTCTAATTTATGTCTAATGTATGTCTAATGTATGTTTAATGTATGTCTAATATATGTCTAATGTATGTCTAATGTATGTTTAATATATGTCTAATGTATGTCTAATGTATGTTTAATATATGTCTAATGTATGTTTAATATATGTCTAATGTATGTCTAATGTATGTTTAATATATGTCTAATGTATGTCTAATGTATGTTTAATATATGTCTAATTTATGTCTAATGTATGTCTAATGTATGTTTAATATATGTTTAATTTATGTCTAATGTATGTCTAATGTATGTTTAATATATGTCTAATGTATGTTTAATGTATGTTTAATGTATGTCTAATGTATGTGTAATGTATGTTTAATGTATGTCTAATGTATGTCTAATGTATGTCTAATGTATGTTTAATGTATGTTTAATGTATGTTTAATATATGTCTAATGTATGTGTAATGTATGTTTAATGTATGTTTAATGTATGTCTAATGTATGTCTAATGTATGTTTAATATATGTGTAATGTATGTCTAATGTATGTTTAATGTATGTGTAATGTATGTTTAATATATGTGTAATGTATGTCTAATGTATGTTTAATGTATGTCTAATGTATGTTTAATATATGTGTAATGTATGTGTAATGTATGTTTAATGTATGTCTAATGTATGTTTGTATGCTGCTACTGGATTCTTGAATTTCCCTCAGGATAAATAAAATATCTATTTATGCAAATGAAGCATTAGCTCATTAACATAAACATAAATATAAGTTAGCATCATAACTAACAGCTAATAGGCCTCTGACTTGTTAATCTTGGTTTTGTTTTATTATATTTTATTCTCATATTTCAACTGTGTTTTGTATCATTACTGATATTTTATCTTTGTTTTATTCTCATCACTAATTATAATGAATAAACACGACATTACACATTATAAAGAGTAAAGAAACTGTTGAATAACATAGAAGAAGAAGAAGATATACTTTATTATGTGTGTGTGTGTGTGTGTGTGTGTGTGTGTGTGTGTGTGTGTGTGTGTGTGTGTGTGTGTGTGTGTTGTGTGTCTGTGTGTGTGTGTGTCTATGTGTGTGTGTTGTGTGTTTGTGTGTGTGTGTCTGTGTGTTATGTGTGTGTGTGTGTGTGTGTGTGTGTGTGTGTTGTGTGTGTGTGTTGTTTGTGTGTGTGTGTTGTGTGTGTAGTGTGTGTGTGTGTGTGTGTGTGTGTGTGTGTGTGTGTGTGTGTGTGTGTGTGTGTGTGTGTGTGTGTGTGTGTGTGTGTGTGTGTGTGTGTGTGTGTGTGTGTGTGTGTCTGTGTGTGTGTGTGTGTGTGTGTGTGTGTGTGTGTGTGTGTGTGTGTGTGTGTGTGTGTGTGTGTGTGTGTGTGTGTCTGTGTGTGTGTGTGTGTGTGTGTGTGTGTGTGTGTGTGTGTGTGTGTGTGTGTGTGTGTCTGTGTGTGTGTGTGTGTGTGTGTGTGTGTGTGTGTGTGTGTGTGTGTGTGTGTGTGTGTTATTATAGATAATATAAATGAATCATTTCCAACCACTGGGAGAATAAAGAGGGTGCAGTTCCTCCAGGTGCAGTTCCTCCAGGTGCAGTTGCTCCAGCAGGGGGCGGTAACGCACCTCCAGGATGGTTTACAACCGCCATTAAAAGCGGAAGAAGAAGAGGAGTTCCAGTCGGACTCAGATTCGGTGACACCGCAGCGTCCGACAGTGAAACAGGTCCGACCAGAAACCGTCAGCGAGCCGACAGTCTAACAGTTAGCATCCTGTCTCAGTCCGGACCCGGTCCCGGTCCCTGACCCGGTCTGACCCGGTCCTAGCAGCATGCAAGCGGAGTTCCGGGCTCCCCGCAGACGGACCCGGGTTCAGGAGGAGTACGAGGCTCCGCTGCCGGTGAGCCGCATTCCGGAGGACTGGACCCCCTTCAGGGCTCAGCTCCTCAACCAGCACGTGCTAGTCTGTCATCCGGACCACATCCAGAAGATCCACAACCAGGTCTGACCCAGTCCTCCTTCTCTGGAACCAGGTCTCAGGTAGTCCTGGTTCTCATTTCTGCGCACTTCTGCGCATGCGTAGACAGGAAACATGAAGAAATAAAACAAAAATAAAACCTCATCAATGCATTATTATTATTATTATTATTATTATTATTATTATTACCATCATCACTATTATCACTAATAATAATAATAATCTTATTATTATTATTATTATTATTATTATTATTATTATTATTACCATCATCACTATTATCACTAACAATAATAATAATCTTATTATTATTATTATTATTATTATTATTATTATTATTATTACTACCATCATCACTATTATCACTAACAATAATAATAATCTTATTATTATTATTATTATTATTATTATTATTACTACCATCATCACTATTATCACTAACAATAATAATAATCTTATTATTATTATTATTATTATTATTATTATTATTATTACTACCATCATAATCTTATTATTATTATTATTATTATTATTATTATTACCATCATCACTATTATCACTAATAATAATAATAATCTTATTATTATTATTATTATTATTATTATTATTACCATCATAATCTTATTATTATTATTATTATTATTATTATTACTACCATCATCACTATTATCACTAATAATAATAATAATCTTTATTATTATTATTATTATTATTATTATTATTACCATCATAATCTTATTATTATTATTATTATTATTATTATTATTACCATCATCACTATTATCCTAATAATAATAATAATAATAATAAAATAATCTTATTATTATTATTATTATTATTACCATCATCACTATTATCACTAACAATAATAATAATCTATTATTATTATTATTATTATTATTATTATTACTACCATCATCACTATTATCACTAATAATAATAATAATAATAATAATAATAATCTTATTATTATTATTATTATTACCATCATCACTATTATCAATAATAATAATAATAATAATAATAATATTATTATTATTATTATTATTACCATCATCACTATTATCACTAATAATAATAATAATAATAATTTTTATTTTATTATTATTATTTTTATTACCATCATCACTATTATCACTAATAATAATAATAATTGACCCAAGAGTTCCCACCAAAAGCAAGACCTTGGAGACAGCGGCAAGGCAAAACTGCCTTTTAAGAGATAGAGAGAGATAGAGAAAGAGAGATAGAGAGAGAGACCTTGATGGACCCAGGGTGCAGTGTTACATTTGTTCAATGTTATACTACAGGCAGGAGGTTTTCCCAACATCTGGTGCAAAGGGCTCATTTCCCCCATTCATAAGAGTGGGGACAAATCAGACCCTAATAACTACCGTGGCATCTGTGTCAGCAGCTGTCTAGGTAAACTATTCTGTAGTATTCTTAATACAAGAATACTAGATTTCCTTGAGGATCAGTCAATCTTAAGTAAAAGTCAGATTGGCTTCCTCCCAAAACACCGCACCACCGACAGTGTATATACCCTTCACACTTTAATCAACAAACAGGTACAACAAACTAAGAATGGAAAAATATTCACCTGCTTTATTGATTTCAAGAAAGCTTTGGACTCTATTTGGCATGAAGGGCTCTATTACAGACTTTTAAACTGTGGTATAGGTGGCAAAATGTATGATCTGGTTAAATCAATGTATTTGGAAAACATGTGTGCTGTTAAAATTGGAAACAAACTAAATGATTTCTTCCCTCAGAGAAGAGGCGTTCCACAGGGTTGCAATCTAAGTCCGACTTTATTTAATGTGTATATAAATGAACTGGCTGTTGAGTTAGATAAATGTGCTGCTCCGGGCCTCTCCCTCCTAGATAGAGAGGTAAAGTCTCTGTTTTATGCTGATGACCTTGTTCTACTGTCTCCTACTGAACAAGGACTACAGCTACAGCTGGACGTAGTAGAAAAGTACTGTCAGAACTGGGCCCTGGCAGTAAACATGAAGAAAACCAATGTCATGATCTTTCAAAAACGCCCCAGGTGTCATGAGAACAAACACCAATTTACCATCAATAATCATGTCATTGAACACAGCATGAGTTATACCTACCTTGGTATAACCATAACAGCATCAGGGAGTTTCAACATGGCAGTGAATGCACTAAAAGAAAAAGCTCAAAGAGCTCTATATGCAATTAAGAGAACATTTTATAATTTCCATATTCCAATAAAAATCTGGCTTAAAATATTTGATAGTGTCATCCAGCCCATTGCGCTGTACAGTAGTGAAGTATGGGGTCCATCAGAGCTTTACCCGTTGGGACAAACATCCAACAGAATCTCTACATGCAGAATTCTGCAGATACATTTTACACGTACACAGAAACACACCAACAAATGCATGTAGAGCAGAATCAGGCAGATACCCACTGATAATTAACATTCAGAAGAGAACGCTCAACTTCTTTAACCACCTGAAATCCAGCCCCAGAGACACCCTCCACTCCAAAGCCCTCCAAACCCAAGAGCTGAGCCCAGAAAAGAGTGCCCTATATCAGTTGGTACTGAGGCTAACTGCCCCCTCTCAGACACACTCTGACCAGCCTCACAACAACACGGCTCTACAAACAGTAATCAGAGTAAAGCAAATGATAGCACAATGTAAAGAAAGCTATCTGGACCATTGGGAAGAAACAACTAAAAGCCAAAGTAGATTGGAATGTTATCTTGCCCTTAAAAGAGATTATGAATGAGCAGAATATCTCTCTACTGTCAGAGATAGAAAGCAGAGACAGATCCTAACCAAGTACAGGCTCAGTGACCACAAACTGCCAATCCAAACAGGAAGACACAAAAAATCATGGCAACCAAAAGAAAAAAAAAAGTCACTGTTCGACAGGTGAGGTTGAGACGGAGATGCACTTTCTCCTACAATGTACAACATTAAATGATTCTAGAAAAATGTATTTGAACAAGTTCAGCTCTTTGGTTCCAGATTTCAAAGAGCTGAACGACCTCTCCAAATTAAAAATACTCCTGGAGAAGGAGAGCGGGCACACCTTGCTGCCCAGTATGTATTAACATGCCACAACCTGAGGGACACACACACACACACACACACACACACACACACACACACACACACAGCCACTCCCCGAGTTGGGGGGTCACTGCCCCGAGTGCTCCTACTACCACGGGGATCACGCTCACCTTGACCTTCCACATCTGCTCCAGCTGTTCTTTCAACCCTTGGTACTTTTCAACCTTTTCGTGTTCCTTCTTTCTGATGTTGGCGTCTGTATGGCCACATCTATCAGCACCGCCTTCTTCTGCTCCTTGTCTACCACCACTATGTCCGGTTGGTTGGCTAGGACCTGTTTGTCAGTCTGGAAGCTGAAGTCCCTCAGCACCTTGGCCCTGTTGTTCTCAGCCACCTTCTGTGGTGTGGCCCATTGGGATTTTGGTACTTCTATTCCATACTGGGTACAGATGTTCCTGTACACTATTCCAGCCACTTGGTTGTGTCTCTCCATGTACGCTGACCCGGCTAGCATCTTACACCCTGCTACTATGTGCTGGACTGTCTCAGGGGCATCTTTGCATAGTCTGCACCTTGGGTCAGATCTACTCTTGTAGATCTTGGCCTCTATGGCTCTTGTACCTAGGGCCTGTTCTTGTGCTGCCATGATCAGTGCCTCTGTGCTGTCTCTGAGTCCAGCCTTTTCCAGCCATTGGTAGGTCTTCTCGATATCAGCCACTTCTTCAGTTTGGCGGTGGTACGTGCCATGTAGGGGCTTGTCCCTCCAGGTTGTCTGCTCCTCTTCCTCTGCACTCTTATCGGGTTTCTGTTGCCTGAGACATTCACTTAGCAGTTCATCCTTTGTGGCCATTTTACTGATGTACTCTTGGATTTTTGATGTTTCATCCTGGATAGCGGCCTTGATGCTCACTAGTCCTCGGCCTCCCTCTTTCCGCTTAGCGTACAGTCTCAGGGTGCTGGATTTGGGGTGAAACCCTCTGTGCATGGTGAGGAGCTTTCTTGTCTTGATATCTGTGGCTTCTATCTCCTCCTTTGGCCAGCTTATGATCCCAGCAGGGTATCTGATGACTGGTAGTGTGTACATGTTGATGGCTTGGATCTTGTTCCTGCCATTCAGCTGACTTTTCAGGACCTGCCTTACTCTCTGGAGGTATTTGGTTGTGGTTGACTTCCTTGCGGCTTCCTCATGGTTTCCATTAGCCTGTGGGATACCAAGGTACTTGTGGCTGTCTTGGATATCACCTATGTTGCCCTTTGGCAGGTCAACCCCTTCAGTTCTGATCATCTTGCCTCTCTTTGAGACCATCCGGCCGCACTTGTCCAATCCGAATGACATCCCTATGTCGTTGCTGTCGATTTCTCGCTCATTCCTGGCGTACAGTTTAATGTCATCCATGTAGAGCAGGTGGCTAATTGTTGCTCCACTTAGGAATTGGTACCCGTAACCACTCTTTGTGATGATCTGACTGAGGGGGTTCAGGCCTATGCAGAACAGTAGTCGTGATAGCGCATCTCCTTGGTATATGCCGCATTTGATGTTGACTTGGGCAATTGGCTTTGAGTCGGCTTCTAGGGTTGTCTTCCACATTCCCATCGAGTTCTCGTACAAACACCGCCACATCGCAAGGTGCAAAAAACCATCACACAATAGCACAGGAGCTAATACTCCAGCAGCATTGGACATGGTCACAATCATAGGTGAGAAAAGTGCTGAGACACTGAATACTGAATAATGAATAATGAATAATGAATAATCGTGATGCATCACAATGCATCACGATCACTGACATGATAATCGTTATCGAATCGGGAGATCAGTAACAATTCACACCTCTAATATATACACACACACACACACACACACACACACACACACACACACACACGTTTACAGTTTTATCTATTTTACTTTAATTTTAATATATTTTAATATTATATATATATTATATATTATATTTAATAATTTGTTATTACTGTTATATTGACAACAGACTACTTGTTTTAACTGTAGTTACTTTACTACTGTTTTAATGACATTTTTAGTTGACACAAACTGATTGATTGATTCATTGTAATTAATTACTTATTGACTGAGATTGATTGTGACTGTGATTGTGGTTGAGTCAATCATAGTTACAGTATTACCAACAGTATAGATTATTTCATTTATTGTAAATATTGTTTTCCTTTATTGTTATTATTATTATTTTTAATTCCAAACCCTTGCTTTGGCAATATGTACAGTGTTACATCATACAGAGAGAGAGAGAGAGAGAGAGAGAGAGAGAGAGAGAGAGAGAGAGACACAGAGAGACACAGAGAGAGACAGAGACACAGAGAGAGACAGAGACACAGAGAAAAAGAGAGAGACACAGAGAAAAAGAGAGAGACAGAGACACAGAGACACAGAGAAAAAGAGAGAGACAGAGACACAGAGACACAGAGAAAAAGAGAGACAGAGAGAGCCCAGCAACAACTACACTAATAGTAGTGACTGATGATGATCACGCTGTAGACTAGAGGATCAACTGTCGCGGAACCGTTCGTCGACCACACCGTGAACATTTCTTGTAAATCAGATGACGATCGCCTCACAAGGCTTACTTCCTGTTTCCAGTAGGGGGCGCTATGAGTATGACTGAATATTGGCCTGTAGACGGGTTGAAGGAGACTCTCATCAAACAGCACGGCAATAATAGTATAGTCAAATAGACAGTATAGACCTCTGCCCTGTATCTAAAGCTTGGACTATGAAATATTAATACTATCATTACTATTCCTATTATTTGAATCAAATAAAGAATACGAACCTCTGACCATCTACAGCTCTGACCTCTGCCCTGTATCTACAGCTCTGACCTCTGCCTTGTATCTACAGCTCTGACTATGAAATATTAATAATATCATTACTGTTCCTTTTATTTGAATCAAATAAACAGTACGAACCTCTGACCATCTACAGTTCTGACCTCTGCCCTGTATCTACAGCTCTGACCTCTGCCATGTATCTACAGCTCTGACTATGAAATATTAATAATATTACTGTTCCTATTATTTGAATCAAATAAACAGTACGAACCTCTGACCATTTACAGCTCTGACCTCTGCCCTGTATCTACAGCTCTGACCTCTGCCTTGTATCTACAGCTCTGACTATGAAATATTAATAATATCATTACTGTTCCTTTTATTTGAATCAAATAAACAGTACGAACCTCTGACCATCTACAGTTCTGACCTCTGCCCTGTATCTACAGCTCTGACCTCTGCCATGTATCTACAGCTCTGACTATGAAATATTAATAATATTACTGTTCCTATTATTTGAATCAAATAAACAGTACGAACCTCTGACCATTTACAGCTCTGACCTCTGCCCTGTATCTACAGCTCTGACCTCTGCCTTGTATCTACAGCTCTGACTATGAAATATTAATAATATCATTACTGTTCCTTTTATTTGAATCAAATAAACAGTAAGAACCTCTGACCATCTACAGCTCTGACCTCTGCCCTGTATCACACATTAATTAGGGGCCAGTTTAATGACTGATGGCTCAGAGTGTCTGACATTCTATGGGGGAGGTGAAGAGTTTGATGCCCACAGGCTGGAATTACTTCCTGTGACAATCTGCAGTGCATCTCGGAGGAAATGTATAATGAAGTTATAGTGTATATATAGTATATAGTGTGTATATATAGTATATAGTGTGTATATATATATATATATATTATATTTTATTATTATAGTATATATAGTATATAGGATATATTATATTATTATAGTATATACAGTATATAGTATATATATTATATTATTATAGTATATATAGTAATTTATATAGTATATATTATATTACAGTGTATATATTTTATATTACAGTGTATATATAGTATGTATATATAGTGTATATACAGTATTTGTATATATATATACTGTATATACTATATATACTAGACAGTATATACAGTATAGTAGTTCAGCTTTGATATTCAGCTTGCTGTGTGTGTTTCAGGGTTATTTCGGTAAAGGCATCCTGTCCAGAGCCAGACCGGACCACAGCGTCTCTGACCAATGGGAGCGTGAGTTTACACCCACACTGTGACATCATCAGATGGCTGTGGCTCAGAGGCAGTCTTGAGCAAGACACTGAACCCCAAAATTGCTCCTGATGCCGTGCATCGGTGTATGAATCTGTATGAATGTTAGTTTCTGTTCGATGGACTTTGCCATCACTGAGTGAATGTGTGTGAAAGGGTGAATGTGGCGCATAGTGTAAAAGCTCTTTGAGTGGTCGGAAGACTAGAAAGGCGCTATATAAATACAGGTCCATTTACCATTACCATTTACCATCAGACTGGTCCAATCAGAGCCGTTCTCTGCAGCTGATCTCGGTTTCTGTTACAGAACACGAAGGTTTGTTTCTACCCACCATCTCACAGTGCAGGTAAGTGACATCACATCCTGTTTACACAGTGTCAAATGCTAAAGTTGACCTCATCAGTGCATGATGGGAAACTGACTGTCCTCTGATCTATGAGCTTATTGAGGGATCTGACAAACAAATTCCAAATATCCTTCCTCTTCCTCTTCCTCTCCTCTTCCTCCTCCTCCTCCAGGTATGAGGAGCTGCTCAGGTGGGCGGGGTCAGCTCTCTTTGCTCAAGGATTGGATAAAGAAGCTGTCAATCAAACCCTCCTCGGACTTTCTCAGCCAATGGGGATGGAGGACGTGAGGAGGGAGATGGGAGGGGAGGAGCCTGGAGTAGAGGGCGGAGTCAGTCCCCACACAAAGAGGCTACGACTGGGGTCAGCGGTCGAGGGCGGAGTCAGTCCCCACACAGAGAGGCTGCGACCAAGGTCAGAGGTCGAGGGCGGAGTCAGTCCCCACACAGAGAGGCTGCAGCCGGGGTCAGAGGTCAAGCTGGAGGCCAAGAGAAGCTGCAGGTAGAGTCACCAGACTTCCCTGAAGAACCTGCTAATTTTAAGTTCTGCTCTGTGTGTTGGAAGCTGATTCATACAATCTACAGTACAGTCATTTATTCTGCTGTTCAAAGACAAATACATTTCAATTTCAATTTTATTTGTATAGCACCAATTCATAACAGAAGTTATCTCAGGACACTTTTCAAATAGAGCAGGTCTAGACCGAACTCTTTAACATTAATTACAGAGACCCAACAGTACCACCATGAGCAAGCACTTGGCGACAAGGGCAAGGAAACACTGCCTGTTAAAAGGCAGAAACCTAGGACAGATCCTTCAGCTCTAGGTGGGTGGTTGTCTAACTAATTAAATAACTTTACTTTATTAAATAACTTTATTTTATTGAATACCTTTATTAAATAACGCAGATTTTTCCACTGTTTAATAAATGTGTCAGGAACAATTAAACTTAAACTTAAAAAAGCAGGAAAACTAATTTTAATGTACAAACTGAAAAGGACCCAACACAGTTACTTGGGGGATTCCTTCCTGTGGTGGTTGTTTATTTAGTGAAGGTTAAATGTTAAATTTAAGTTTATCTGTTCAAACTACAACAAACATTTTAGGTTGGACCTGAACCCTGACACCAACCTTGATCCCAGCTCAGACCAGGACTCTGACCCTGGTCCAGATCCTGACCCTT
>NW_026136763.1:90000-140000 GCF_905237075.1 Dicentrarchus labrax
TCCGGTTGTTAACGGGACACTGAGCTAATGGCTAACAGCTAATGTAACCTTTGAACTGTGAGAGTGATGAGGAGACAGTCGTGTCTCACCCGGAAGTCATGCAGTCACTTTCCTCTGAAGCGTCACGTGAAGCGACGTCCGGTTCTGATCAAAGCTGGATGATCGATTAGCTGATACTGTAGTAATATTAATAGTATTAGATTTCACAATCAGAATCACTTTATTGATCAGATGTGTTATTATACATATATAAACAAACAATATACACATAAACATTATACATATACAAACAAACAATATACACATAAACATTATACATATATAAACAAACAATATACACTTAACAAACATTATACATATATAAACAAACAATATACACATAAACATTATACATATATAAACAAACATTATACACATAAACATTATACATATATAAACAAACATTATACACATAAACATACATATATAAACAAACATTATACACATGAACATTGTACATATATAAACAAACATTATACACAAACATTATACATATATAAACAAACATTATACACATAAACATTATACATATATAAACAAACAATATACACATAAACATTATACATATATAAACAAACATTATACACATAAACATTATACATATATAAACAAACAATATACACATAAACATTATACATATATAAACAAACATTATCATATAAAAAAATATACACATAAACATTATACATATATAAACAAACAATATACACATGAACATTATACATATATAAACAAACAATATACATAAATTATACACAAACATTATACATATATAAACAAACATACACATAAACATTATACATATATAAACAAACAATATACACATAAACATTATACATATATAAACAAACATTATACACATAAACATTATACATATATAAACAAACATTATACACATAAACAGACATATATAAACAAACATTATACACATAAACATTGTACATATATAAACCAACATTATACACATAAACATTATACATATATAAACAAACATTATACATATAAACAGACATTATACATATATAAACAAACAATATACACATAAACATTATACATATATAAAACAATATACACATAAACATTATACATATATAAACAAACAATATATACATAAACAGTATACATATATAAACAAACAATATACACATAAACATTATACATATATAAACAAACATTATACACAAACATTATACATATATAAACAAACAATATACACATAAAAATTATACATATATAAACAAACATTATACACATAAACATTATACATATATAAACAAACATTATACACATAAACATTATACATATATAAACAAACAATATACACATAAACATTATACATATATAAACAAACATTATACACATAAACATTATACATATATAAACAAACAATATACACATAAACATTATACATATATAAACAAACAATATACACATAAACATTATACATATATAAACAAACAATATACACATAAACATACATATATAAACAAACATTATACACATAAACATACATATATAAACAAACATTATACACATAAACATTATACATATATAAACAAACAATATACACATACACATTATACATATATAAACAACCATTAAACATATATAAACAAACAATATACACATAAACAAACATACATATATAAACATACATCATACATATATAAACAAACATTATGCATATATAAACAAACAATATACATATAAACAGACATTATACATATATAAACAAACAATATACACATAAACATTATACATATATAAACAAACAATATACACAAACATTATACATATATATACATTATACACATAAACATACATATATAAACAAACAATATACACATAAACATACATATATAAACAAACATACATATACAAACAATATACACATAAACAAACATACATATATAAACATACATTATACATATATAAACAAACATTATACATATAAACATACATATATAAACATACATTATACATATACAAACAAACAATATACACATAAACAAACATTATACATATATAAACAAACAATATACACAAACAAACATTGTGCATATATAAACAAACAATATACACAAACAAACATTGTGCATATATAAACAAACAAACATACATATATAAACAAACATTATACATATATAAACAAACAATATATACATAAACAAACATACATATATAAGCAAACATTGTACATATATAAACAAACAATACACATAAACAAACATACATATATAAACAAACAATATACATATATAAACAAACAATATACATATAAACAAACATACATATAAACAAACATACATATATAGACAGACATTATACATATGTAAACAAACAATATACACATAAACAAACATTATTGCATATATAAACAAACATTATACATATATAAACAAATATTATACATATATAAACAAACAATATACACATAAACAAACATTATGCATATATAAACAAACATACATACATAAACAAACATACATATAAACAAACATTATACACATATATAAACAAACATGCATATAAACAAACAAACATACATTTATAAACAAGCATTATACAGATATATAAACAAGCATTATACACATAAACAAACATTATACATATAAACAAACATTATACACATATATACACAAACATGCATAAAAACAAACATATAAACAAACATTATACACATCTATAAACAAACATGCATATAAACAAACATTATACATTTATAAACAAACATTATACACATATATAAACAAACATGCATATAAACAAACATTATACATTGATAAACAAACATACAACATAGTTTCAGTCTTCTTCCATACAGCATGATGTTCATTTAGTAAATGATGGTCCCATTTAGTAAAACAGACCATAAAGCAGGGTATGCAGGTTCAGTACAGGATCAATACAGGATATGAATAAAAACCTACAATACCTCCCTCCCTCCCTGTCCCTCCCTCTTTCCCTACCTCCCTCCCCCAGTATGGCAGATGACCTGGACATTGAGGCGATGCTGGAGGCTCCGTACAGGAAGGTGAGAGTCAGTCTGTCGTCTGTGTTCAGGAGACTATCAGCTGGACTCTGCTGCTCCTCAGACATTCATATAAACCAGATCAGGACGCACACCAAGACCCGAACATGGTTTACCTGCTCAGGTAAACTGTGGGCCACACCTCCCACCACCTCAACTGTTTATCACAAGAGCACGCACACAACTGACGAGTCCATTAATCAATTAGTTGGTAGAAAATTAATCCAGCTGTTGGATCGTTTTACAGCTGGTCTGCAGGCTGCTTCCTGCCTCTGAGCAGTAGAGTCAGGCTGATGATGATGTTATTGATGATGTTATTGATGATGATGATGATGATGATGATGATGATGGCGTTCCTTCACATACTGTCATGAATAAATTGCCCGTCTATCTCTCTTTGTAGACTTGCCTAACGATTTCTCACCTCTACTCCCCTGAATGCCAGTGTGATCTGTCACAAACATGAAGGTAGTAAAAAGCCCCCATCATGCATTGCTGTACTGTGGTCCCCATGGTAACATGACTGTGTTCCCTCGGTAACTGTAAACTTGTCACCTGGTTGGTTTTCGGCCAGACTGTGGCCCTGATCGGGAACAGCTGAGGATTCTGGGGAGAGTCAGACTTCATAGCAGCTAGGGTCAGAGTTAGCCGTTAGCTTAGCATAAGCAGCTGGGACTTTGAGTTGAGTGACTAAGACTCATGTCTGCTTCAGGGCCCCTTCAGACGAGTCCCAGCTCCTAAAACCAGTACAGCACCCCCCCGGCTGAAGAAGAGCTGGACTGTGGAGTCTGCTGTCCGAGCTCCACCCACCCTGACCCCCCTCCACACACACACACACACACACACACACACACACACACACACACACACACACATATATATATGAACTGCAGCCTGGGACTGACTGACTGACCTTTGACCTCTGACCCCCCCCACAGAACAGTGTGTTTGAATGACTCATTAAATTCTGTTTATATTCTCTCCTGCCCCCCAACCCCCTCCCTGAATGTTGCGTCTGCCTCCTCATGCTGTTCTCTGTCGACCTTAGGAGGAAACCAAGAGCCTGAGCCCCAACATACAGGACGACCGCATCAAGAGGTATACACACCTGTCTGTCTGTCCACCTGCACCATACACTGTTTATATTCCTCCCAGTGAACACAAGTGAAGCCAAAACATCCCGAATACGGCCGCCGCCATCTTGTTATAGGGAGTCTGAGTGGTAGTGATCGGGGTGGAGGCGGAGTTGTGACCTGTCGCGCTCTGATTTGCTGAGCTGGACGATGACGTTCTGCTGACAGAAAACAGGACGTTTCTACTGTCGTCAGCAAATTAGCTCAAAATTATTAAAAATCCGCTGTGGAGGGTTTAGTGACCCCCCCCCCCCTTCAAGAACAAAGGAGAACCTACAGTAGCCACAAAAAATCTGTTCAACATGGCAGACTGCCGGAAATGGACCCGGTATAGGACATGGTATAGGACCCAGTATAGGACACGGTATAGGACCCGGTATAGGACCCGGAAGAGGACCTGGAAGAGGACCCTGTATAGGACCTGGTATAGAACCTGGAAGAGGACCTGGAAGAGGACCCGGTATAGGACCCAGTATAGGACTCGCTCTCTCTGTAGATAAAAACGTAAAAAACTGTTCTTATGTTCAGGTGATTATTCAGTAATGAAAACATAGCTGTGGATATTATATTACAGTGACACACTGGAGCTTTAATAAACACAGTCTGTTTGTTCACAGTACAACAGAGTTCCCACTCATCCTGGAAAACAGGGGAGATGTGCAGACTAGTTTTTTTGGGTAATTAGATGATGTTGGCAACTGTGTATCCAACAGGAAGAGGCGCAGCCACAGTCGCAACAGGAGCCGCAGCAGGAGTCGAGACAGGAAGAGGAGCCGCAGTCGAGAGCGCAAACGCAGCCGCAGCAGAGACAAGCGAAGAAGTCACAGCAGCAGAGAGAGGGGGGGGCGCTACAGAGACCACCACAAGCAGTGAGTACCTGTCTGTCCAGTTCCTGTCTGTCCACTTCCTGTCTGTCCAGAGTCTCAACCGATTCATTGAGTGATTTTTATATTCAAAGGTTTATGATAAAGATGGAGTAGATTTTTTTTAATGTTTATCATTAAGCTTTGAATATTCAAATGACTGAAGAAATCGGTGGAGAAATATAAACGTTATAGTGCTTTTTATCCCTGGTTTACTGTATTTGTTTACCAATATGGCAATGACGTTGACGTATACTAGCAACGGACCAAAGCGACCAATGCAGCGTCTGTTTGTTATGTCTGTGTCAGGTGCTGATAACGGTGTAACAGTGTCAGTAGTTACTGCGCCTCCCCATCTCAAAAGACCTTAAAACGTCCTAAAGATTAGAGCCAGAAACCTCTGACTGACTGTCTGTGTGTTTGCAGCCGTCGGCGGTTGAAGAGTAAGAGTCCAATCAGGAAAGAGAAGAATCCAATCAGGTGAGAGAGTTCATAACGAAGTGTTTATGACAAACAAAGCTAACTCACTCTGACAGTCTGTCTGTCTGTCTGTCTGTCTGTCTGCCTCTGTTCAGGCAGCCGATAGATAACCTGACTCCAGAGGAGCGTGATGCGCGAACCGTCTTCTGTATGCAGCTGGCGGCCAGGATTAGACCTCGAGACCTGGAGGAGTTCTTCTCTGCAGTGGGGAAGGTACGAGGCAGACGACCACCCACCTAGAGTCAGGGTCTGTCCGAGGTTTCTGCCTCTTAAAAGGACGTTTTTCCTTGCTGCTGTCTCCAAGTGCTTGCTCATGGTGGGAACTGTTGGGTCTCTGTAAATAATGTTATAAAGAGTTCGGTCTAGACCTGCTCTATTTGAAAAGTGTCCTGAGATAACTTCCGTTATGAATCGGTGCTATACAAATAAAACTGAATTGAATTAAATTGACTCTACAACAGACCAAAGGTAACCACTGACTCTCCAACAGACCGAAGGTAACCACTAATTCTACAACAGACCGAAGGTTACCACTGACTCTACAACAGGCCGAAGGTTACCACTGACTCTACAACAGGCCAAATGTAACCACTGACTCTACAACAGGCCGAAGGTAACCACTGACTCTGCAACAGACCGAAGGTTACCACTGACTCTACAACAGGCCGAATCTACTCATACATACCTGGACACTCTTATTCTTTTTTTGTGCAATAACTTAATCCACCACTTCGGTGCAATAATTAATTAATTAATTCAATTTAACTGCTAATTTCTGCTAATGTCTTTTATCCACTGTACAATAACACGATCAATAAAGAGAAGTCTAAGTCTAAACAGACCGAAGTTAACCACTGACTGAATCCGAACAGCCAATCAGACGAGTAAAACAGCAGTTGTATGATTCACTGGTTGCTGGTTTCTTTGAAAGCACCACGGCAGACACTTTACTTTAAAAGGTGTGGCTGTTGGTGGGGATGGCAGTCTTTGTTGCCGTGGTAACATCTGCTGCGGTCCCTACGCAGGTTCGGGATGTGAGGATGATCTCGGACAGGAACTCCCGCAGGTTGAAGGGCATCGACTACATTGAGTTTGTGGAGGCCAACTCAGTTCCTCTGGCCATCTGACTGACGGGGAAAAGGCTGCTGGGAGTTCCCATCATCGTACAGGCCTCACAGGTACACACAGTGTGTGTGTGTGTGTGTGTGTGTGTGTGTGTGTGTGTGTGTGTGTGTTACTGTCTGTGTGTGTGTGTGTGTTCAGGCAGAGAAGAACCGAGCAGCAGCAGCCAACAACCTGCAGAAAGGAACATCAGGACCGATGAGGTTGTACGTCGGTTCTCTGCACTTCAACGTCACCGAGGAGATGCTGAGAGGAATCTTTGAGCCATTTGGTAGGGTCAGACACACACACACACACACACACACACACACACACAGTACAACATATACTGAAACAGATATATAAAATATATATGTTTATATATATATATATATATTAGAACATATATATAAACACATATATTATATAGTAGCATTCCAACAGTTCCGTGTTTTCCACCATTGTTGCTTATTCCATGAGGAAGCCGCAAGGAAGTCAACCACAACCAAATACCTCCAGAGAGTAAGGCAGGTCCTGAAAAGTCAGCTGAATGATGAAAGATCCAAGCCATCAACATGTACACACTACCAGTCATCAGATACCCTGCTGGGATCATAAGCTGGCCAAAGGAGGAGATAGAAGCCACAGATATCAAGACAAGAAAGCTCCTCACCATGCATGGAGGGTTTCACCCCAAATCCAGCACCCTGAGACTGTACGCTAAGCGGAAAGAGGGAGGCCGAGGACTAGTGAGCATCAAGGCCGCTATCCAGGATGAAACATCAAAAATCCAAGAGTACATCAGTAAAATGGCCACAAAGGATGAACTGCTAAGTGAATATCTCAGGCAACAGAAACCCGATAAGAGTGCAGAAGAAGAAGAGGAGCAGACAACCTGGAGGGACAAGCCCCTACATGGCACGTACCACCGCCAAATTGAAGAAGTGGCTGATATCGAGAAGACCTACCAATGGCTGGAAAACGCTGGACTCAGAGACAGCACAGAGGCACTGATCATGGCAGCACAAGAACAGGCCCTAGGTACAAGAGCCATAGAGGCCAAGATATACAAGAGCAGATCTGACCCAAGGTGCAGACTATGCAAAGATGCCCCTGAGACAGTCCAGCACATAGTAGCAGGGTGTAAGATGCTAGCCGGGTCAGTGTACATGGAGAGACACAACCAAGTGGCTGGAATAGTGTACAGGAACATCTGTACCCAGTATGGAATAGAAGTACCCAAATCCCAATGGGCTGCACCACAGAAGGTGGCTGAGAACAACAGGGCCAAGGTGCTGAGGGACTTCAGCTTCCAGACTGACAAACAGGTCCTGGCCAACCAATTCAATTTCAATTTTCAATTCAATTTTATTTGTATAGCGCCAATTCATAACAGAAGTTATCTCAGGACACAAACCAACCGGACATAGTGGTGGTAGACAAGGAGCAGAAGAAGGCGGTGGTGATAGATGTGGCCATACCAGCAGACGCCAACATCAGAAAGAAGGAACACAAAAAGGTTGAAAAGTACCAAGGGTTGAAAGAACAGCTGGAGCAGATGTGGAAGGTCAAGGCGAGCGTGATCCCCGTGGTAGTAGGAGCACTCGGGGCAGTGACCCCCAAACTGGGGGAGTGGCTCCAACAGATCCCAGGAACAACATCAGAAGCCTCAGTCCTGAAGAGCGCAGTCCTAGGAACAGCTAAGATACTGCGCAGAACCCTCAAACTCCCAGGCCTCTGGTAGAGGACCCGAGCTTGAGGATGACACAGATATCACCCCAAGAGGGTGAGAGGGAAGTTATTTGTTTTTTTTTATAGATGAAATTAACTCCTGTCTCTGTGTGTGTGTGTGTGTGTGTGGGTGTGTGTGTGTTGTCTCACAGATTGAGAGCATCCAGCTGATGATGGACAGTGAGACAGGACGCTCTAAAGGCTACGGCTTCATCACTGTGAGTTCTTCATCATTAGATCTGATTAATACCTGATCTTTCCAAACAGGAAACAGTCTGCAGGGTTCACTTGGTGGTTAACAGAATGTCCTTCAAAAATAAAATCAAAATATCAACTTACAATCAAAGGCCACTGATGTCCACAGGTATTATTATTATTATTGTTGTTGTTATTATTATTATTGTTGTTATTATTGTTGTTATTATTGTTGTTATTATTGCTGTTCTTCTTCTTCTTATTATTATTATTATTACTTTAACTGTCTCTGATCTGTCTGTCTGTCTCTGACCTGTCTGTCAGTTTGCAGATGCAGAGTGTGCTAAGAAAGCTCTGGAGCAGCTCAACGGCTTTGAGTTAGCGGGTCGACCAATGAAAGTCGGTCATGTTACGGAGCGGACCGATGCGACTACGGCGTCCTCTTTTCTCGACAACGACGAGCTCGAACGCGCCGGCATCGACCTTGGAACCACCGGACGACTGCAGCTGATGGCCCGCCTTGCTGAGGGTATGCACACACCTGTAACATCCACCTGTAGATATTCACCTGTAGATATTCACCTGCAACATCCACCTGCAACATCCACCTGTAACATCCACCTGTATATACTCACCTGTATATACTCACCTGTAACATCCACCTGTAGATATTCACCTGTAGATACTCACCTGTAACATCCACCTGTAGATATTCACCTGTAACATCCACCTGTAGATACTCACCTGTAACATCCACCTGTAACATCTACCTGTATATACTCACCTGTAACATCCACCTGTATATACTCACCTGTAACATCCACCTGTAGATATTCACCTGTAACATCCACCTGTAGATACTCACCTGTAACATCCACCTCTAACATCCACCTGTATATACTCACCTGTAACATCCACCTGTAGATACTCACCTGTAACATCCACCTGTAACATCTACCTGTATATACTCACCTGTAACATCCACCTGTAGATATTCACCTGTAACATCCACCTGTAACATCCACCTGTAACATCCACCTGTATATACTCACCTGTAACATCCACCTGTATATACTCACCTGTAACATCCACCTGTAGATATTCACCTGTAACATCCACCTGTAGATACTCACCTGTAACATCCACCTCTAACATCCACCTGTATATACTCACCTGTAACATCCACCTGTAGATACTCACCTGTAACATCCACCTGTAACATCCACCTGTAGACATCCACCTGTAGACATCCACCTGTAGATACTCACCTGTAACATCCACCTGTAACATCCACCTGTAGACATCCACCTGTAGATACTCACCTGTAACATCCACCTGTAGACATCCACCTGTAGACATCCACCTGTAAATACTCACATGTAACATCCACCTGTAACATCCACCTGTATATACTCACATGTAACATCCACCTGTAACATCCACCTGTAACATCCACCTGTAGACATCCACCTGTAGATACTCACCTGTAACATCCACCTGTAGACATCCACCTGTAGACATCCACCTGTAAATACTCACATGTAACATCCACCTGTAACATCCACCTGTAACATCCACCTGTAACATCCACCTGTAGACATCCACCTGTAGATACTCACCTGTAACATCCACCTGTAGACATCCACCTGTAGACATCCACCTGTAAATACTCACATGTAACATCCACCTGTAACATCCACCTGTATATACTCACCTGTAACATCCATATGTAATGTGTGTCCTTACCTGTGCAGGTACAGGTCTCCAGATCCCTCCTGCAGCTCAGCAGGCTCTGCAGATGAGTGGAGCGATCGCTATAGGAGCCATGGCTGCTGTGTCAGGTACACATACACAAACAGTGACAGCCCTCTTCACTTCCTGTTTGAACTAATTAGCTCCGCCTCCAGTGACTGACGAGTAACCAGCATCAAGTTCAGTGTCTCTGTTTAAATAAAGTTATAATGTCAGTGAGGGTTTAAATAAAGTTATAATGTCAGTGAGGGTTTAAATAAAGTTATAATGTCAGTGAGGGTTTAAATAAAGTTATAATGTGTGGAGGTTTAAAATAAAGTTATAATGTCAGTGGAGGGTTTAAATAAAGTTATAATTTGTAGGGTTTAAATAAAGTTATAATGTCAGTGAGGGTTTAAATAAAGTTATAATGTGTGAGGGTTTAAATAAAGTTATAATGTCAGTGAGGGTTTAAATAAAGTTATAATGTAGTGAGGGTTTAAAAAAAGTTATAATGTCAGTGAGGGTTTAAATAAAGTTATAATGTCAGGGAAAAAAAAGAGTGAGGGTTTAAATAAAGTTATAATGTCAGTGAGGGTTTAAATAAAGTTATAATGTCAGTGAGGGTTTAAATAAAGTTATAATGTCAGTGGAGGGTTTAAATAAAGTTATAATGTCAGTGAGGGTTTAAATAAAGTTATAATGTCAGTGAGGGTTTAAATAAAGTTATAATGTCAGTGAGGGTTTAAATAAAGTTATAATGTCAGTGAGGGTTTAAATAAAGTTATAATGTCAGTGAGGGTTTAAATAAAGTTATAATGTCAGTGGGGGTTTTAAAAAAAGTTAAAAAGAGGGTTAAAAAAATAAAATGTAGTGAGGGTTTAAATAAAGTTATAATGTCAGTGAGGGTTTAAATAAAGTTATAATGTATGAGGGAAAAAAAAAATAAGTTATAATGTCAGTGAGGGTTTAAATAAAGTTATAATGTCAGTGAGGGTTTAAATAAAGTTATAATGTCAGTGGAGGGTTTAAATAAAGTTATAATGTCAGTGAGGGTTTAAATAAAGTTATAATGTCAGTGAGGTTTAAATAAAAAAAATGAGGGTTTAAATAAAGTTATAATGTCAGTGAGGGTTTAAATAAAGTTATAATGTCAGTGAGGGTTTAAATAAAGTTATAATGTCAGTGAGGGTTTAAATAAAGTTATAATGTCAGTGTTTAAATAAAGTTATAATGTCAGTGGAGGGTTTAAATAAAGTTATAATGTCAGTGGGGGGTTTAAATAAAGTTATAATGTCAGTGAGGGTTTAAATAAAGTTATAATGTCAGTGAGGGTTTAAATAAAGTTATAATGTCAGTGAGGGTTTAAATAAAGTTATAATGTCGTTAGTGAGGGTTTAAATAAAGTTATAATGTCAGTGGAGGGTTTAAATAAAGTTATAATGTCAGTGAGGGTTTAAATAAAGTTATAATGTCATGGAGGGTTTAAATAAAGTTATAATGTCAGTGAGGGTTTAAATAAAGTTATAATGTCAGTGAGGGTTTAAATAAAGTTATAATGTCAGTGAGGGTTTAAATAAAGTTATAATGTCAGTGAGGGTTTAAATAAAGTTATAATGTCAGTGGAGGGTTTAAATAAAGTTATAATGTCAGTGAGGGTTTAAATAAAGTTATAATGTCAGTGAGGGTTTAAATAAAGTTATAATGTCAGTGAGGGGTTTAATAAAGTTTATGTTAAGGGGTTTAATAAAGTTTAATGTGGGGTTTAAATAAAGTTATAATGTCAGTGAGGGTTTAAATAAAGTTATAATGTCAGTGAGGGTTTAAATAAAGTTATAATGTCAGTGAGGGTTTAAATAAAGTTATAATGTCAGTGAGGGTTTAAATAAAGTTATAATGTCAGTGAGGGTTTAAATAAAGTTATAATGTCAGTGAGGGTTTAAATAAAGTTATAATGTCAGTGAGGGTTTAAATAAAGTTATAATGTCAGTGAGGGTTTAAATAAAGTTATAATGTCAGTGAGGGTTTAAATAAAGTTATAATGTCAGTGAGGGTTTAAATAAAGTTATAATGTCAGTGAGGGTTTAAATAAAGTTATAATGTCAGTGAGGTTTAAATAAGAAATGTCAGTGAGGGTTTAAATAAAGTTATAATGTCAGTGAGGGTTTAAAATTAAAGTTTAATGTGTGAGGGTTTAAATAAAGTTATAATGTCAGTGAGGGTTTAAATAAAGTTATAATGTCAGTGAGGGTTTAAATAAAGTTATAATGTGTTTGAATCCAGCTCTCAACATGAACTCTGCAGCTCTGAATATTCCCTCTCAGCCTCTGGCCACTCACTGCTTCCAACTGTCCAACATGTTCAACCCCAACAGGTAAATACACACCTGTCTGTGGATACACCTGTCTGTGGATACACCTGTCTGTGGATACACCTGTCTGTGGATATACCTGTCTGTGGATACACCTGTCTGTGGATACACCTGTCTGTCTGTTGCAGTGAGGAGGTTCCTGGTTGGGAGATGGACATCCAGCATGATGTCATAGAGGAGTGTAACAAACATGGAGGAGTCGTGCACATCTACGTTGACAAGAACTCTGCTGAGGTACCATCTGACCTCTGACCCCCTTTGTCACTTTCCTTAAATCGCTCCTTTTTTCTCTGGACTTTGGTTACGCTGAGACTCCTCAGGTTGACCTCTGACCTCTGCTCCTTTTCAGAGAAATGTCTACGTCAAGTGTCCGTCCATCCCCGCCGCCATGGCTTCCGTCAACACTCTACACGGAAGATACTTTGCCGGTAAGACTTCCTGTCACATGACACGTGCTGTGTGCTGTGGGCCAATCAGAGAGCAGCTCTGACATCTCACCTGTTGTTTCAGGTAAGATTATCACGGCGGCGTATGTCCCACTGCCCACCTACCACAACCTGTTCCCAGAGTCCGCCACCGCCACACAGCTGCTGGCCCCGCCCCCTAGGTGGTGACTCATGACACAGCTCCGCCCCCTGATCAGACTCTTTTATAGTCTCGTCTCCAATTGATCGACACAGAAGAGTTCATTTCTGTCAAAGAACACTGGCGAAGGACGACGTTTGTGTTCCTTCCTGTTTACTTCCTGTTTGGTCTCATTTATTCTCGTTATTGTCCAATGATTGTCCAATGATTGAGCTCTGTGAGCTGTGATGGTGTCAGCTGATGCTTTAAAGATATTCAGTGGTTTTCTAAAAATAATTTTATTTTGTAAAATTGTTGATTAAATTTTATTTTGAAGTCTCTTCTGTGCGTTCTTCTGCTGACAGGAAGTGTCACTTAGGGTGACTTTATTTGTACCCAGAGGTAGATTTGGTTTGCAGTTAAAGGAATTCCTCTTGACAACAATATAAAAACAACAACAACTCAGACAACAGACAAACACAATATAAAGATGAAAAAGATAAAAGTGCTCGCGGCTCTAAAAATCTGGATTTCCAAAGAGAGATCAATAGAATAAATAACCAGCAGAATAAACAACCAATAGAATAAATAACCAGTAGAATAAACAACCAATAGAATAAATAACCAGTAGAATAAACAACCAATAGAATAAAATAACCAGTAGAATAAACAACCAATAGAATAAATAACCAGTAGAATAAACAACCAATAGAATAAAATAACCAGTAGAATAAACAACCAATAGAATAAATAACCAGTAGAATAAACAACCAATAGAATAAATAACCAGTAGAATAAACAACCAATAGAATAAAATAACCAGTAGAAGATAACGTTAATAATTTGCAAGCTGCTAAAATAAAGCATACAAACATCAGCTAAAATGATCTATAGGCTATATGATTATAATCAGAGCATGTGCATGTTTGTCAGTGATTTATTTATATTAGGTTATTACAGCATTTAAAGAGCACAGACCTACGCAAAGGAGGTGTATTTGTGAAACGCCTTGTAAGAAATGATGGACTCAAATATAAAGTTAACCGTCAAAGAAATCAGACGTTGTAGTACAGGAAACATTAGCCTATATAATCACAGCTTAAATAACATTAGCTTAACTCTTTATTTCCTATTATTAATTATGGTAATATTATGATTAAGTAAATGTTAGCTGCATATAGAGATGCTAAGTTAGTCACAAGTTATTGTTACTATCACACATAAACTATTTAGGTCCTCTGTTATGACAAATTTATCCCCATCATATTTTAAATATTTCCATTTTCTTCTGCTACAGAAGTCTGGAGCCACGGGCTCCGAAAGAGCAACTCCTCAAAGGCAGCACAGCCAACCCTCCAAGCTATGTTTGAGCAGCACAACAAGTACCCCAGGCATTATTATATTTAATCTTTTGAATGTTTACATTGTTTAATAAAATCACTGTTCATGTTTTTATTCAAAGTTCAGAATCAAGATAAAGTTATGTTTTCTCTTAGGTTTCTTATGATAACTGAGATAATGCTGCTAAATTTTTTATTTTTTTTACCTTGAATGTCATTGCTCTAATTTATTTTTTATATTTTTATATTTCATATTTTGTTCAAATGTTTCCACCACTGGCTGTCGAGGTGGTGTCCAGAAAACGATGTGGGCTTCATTGATAACTGGAAGCCTTTTTGGGGAAAACCTGGTCTGATTAGGAGAGACGGCATCCATCCCACTTTGGATGGAGCGGCTCTCTTATCTAGAAATATGGCGAAGTTTATTTCTAAAACCTGACAGTCCAGAGTTAGGACCAGGAAGCAGAGCTGCTGTCTTACACACTTCTCTGCGCTTTCTTTAGAACAGTCACCCACCCAAAACCCCATAGAGACTGTGTCTGTCCCCCGACCACCTAAATTATTTAAAGAAATAAAAACAAGAGGAGTTCAACATAAAAATCTAATAAAAATTAAAACCAACTCCTCAGTAGCACAAAATAAGAGAATGAAATGTGGGCTGTTAAATATCAGGTCTCTGTCCTCTAAAGCTGTTTTAGTGAATGAATTAATATCAGATTATGATATTGATTTACTTTGTCTTACTGAGACCTGGTTGTCCCACGAGGAGTATGTTAGCCTAAATGAATCCACCCCCCCCAGTCATATTAATACTCACATTCCTCGAGGCACTGGCCGAGGAGGTGGAGTAGCAGCCATATATGATTCGAGCGTTTTAATGGACCCTAAACCTAAACTAAATTATAATTCATTTGAAAGCCTTGTTCACAGTCTTTCTCACCCAAACTGGAAAACACTGCAGCCAGTTCTATTTGTTATAGTGTACCGCGCTCCTGGACCGTACTCTGATTTTATATCTGAATTCTCTGAGTTTTTATCAAGCTTAGTCCTTAAATCAGATAAAGTAATTATTGTAGGTGATTTTAATATTCATGTGGATGTTGACAATGACAGCCTTAGTAATGCATTTATATCATTAATAGACTCAATTGGCTTCTGTCAGAGTGTAAATAAACCAACTCATTGTTTTAATCACACTCTTGACCTTGTTTTATCATATGGCATTGATATTGAACATTTAATGGTCTTCCCACATAATCCTTTCCTATCTGACCATTATTTAGTAACTTTTGAATTCATACTATTAGATTATAAGCCATTAGGCAAAACTTCCTACAGCAGATGTCTATCTGACAGTGCTGTAGCTAAATTTAAGGAGGAGATTCCTTCAGTGTTTAATTCAATGCCATGTCTGAATTTAACAGAGTCCTATAAGGACTTTAGTCCCTCTGAAATTGATAATCTTGTTGATAGTGCTACAGGCTCACTACGATCAACATTAGACTCTATCGCTCCTATAAAAAGGAAATTATTAAAACATAGGAGACTAGCACCTTGGTACAACCACCAAACCCGCCAGTTAAAGCAAATAGCTAGAAAATCTGAAAGGAAATGGCGCTCTTCCAAATTATCAGAATATCGCTCAATTTGGCAAGATAATCTTAAAACCTATAGAAAGGCCCTCCGTAATGCCAGAGGAGCCTATTACTCAGCACTAATAGAAGAAAATAAGAACAACCCTAGGTTCCTCTTCAGCACTGTAGCCAGGCTGACAGAGAGTCACAGCTCTATCGAGCCACATATCCCCATAAACTTAAGTAGCAATGACTTCATGAGCTTCTTCTATAATAAAATTATTACTATAAGAGAAAAAATTAATCACCAACTGCCATCAACAGTTATCAGTGGCTCTCCAAGTTCAGGGACTTCTGTCAATGTAAACTTAGATGTATATTTAGACTGTTTTTCTGCTATCGATCTTCATCAGTTAACTTCAATCATTTCTTCATCGAAGCCATCAACCTGTCTATTAGACCCGATCCCAACTAGGCTGCTTAAAGAAGTTGTTCCCTTAATTGGCACTTCTTTACTGGATATGATTAATCTTTCTTTATTATCAGGATATGTACCACAGTCCTTTAAAGTAGCTGTAATTAAACCCCTTCTTAAAAAGTCCACTCTTGACCCAGGGGTTTTAGCCAACTATAGACCGATTTCTAACCTCCCCTTCCTCTCTAAGATTCTGGAGAAAGTAGTCGCCAAAGAGTTGTGTGACTTTCTACATAACAATAGTTTATTTGAGGACTTTCAGTCAGGATTTAGAGTTCATCATAGCACAGAGACAGCTCTGGTTAAAGTTAATAATGACCTTCTGACTGCTTCTGACAATGGACTTGTCTCTGTACTTGTATTATTAGATCTTAGTGCTGCATTTGACACCATTGACCATGATATTCTTTTACAGAGACTTGAGCATCAAATTGGCATTAAAGGAACTGCCCTAAGCTGGTTTAAGTCATACTTATCAGATCGTTCTCAGTTTGTACATGTTAACGATGAATCCTCCATAAATACTAAAGTTAGTCATGGAGTTCCACAAGGTTCTGTACTTGGACCAATACTATTTACTTTATATATGCTCCCTTTAGGCAACATTATTAGGAATCACTCCATTAACTTTCACTGTTATGCAGATGATACGCAGTTATATCTATCAATCAAACCCAATGAAATTAATCAATTATCTAAATTACAAACATGTCTTAAGGACATAAAATCCTGGATGACCTGCAATTTTCTGATGTTAAACTCAGAAAAAAACGAAATTCTTGTTCTTGGCCCCAAAAACCTTAGAGACTCATTGTCTAAAGATATAGTCACTCTAGATGGCATTAACTTGGCCTCTAGCACCACTGTCAGGAATCTTGGAGTTATCTTTGATCAGGATTTGTCATTTAACTCCCACATAAAGCAGACCTCTAGGACTGCCTTCTTTCATTTACGTAATATTAGAAAAATTAGACACATACTATCACAGACAGACGCAGAAAAACTAATCCATGCATTTGTTACTTCAAGGCTGGATTACTGCAACTCTTTATTATCAGGTTGCCCCAATAAGTCCATTAAAACGCTCCAATTAATTCAGAACGCTGCAGCACGAGTACTGACAGGAACTAGAAAAAGAGATCACATCTCTCCTGTACTAGCTACTCTGCATTGGCTCCCTATAAAATGTAGAATTGAATTTAAAATCCTCCTCCTCACCTATAAAGCTCTTCATGGTCAGGCCCCTTCATATCTTAAAGAGCTCATAGTACCCTATTACCCCACTAGAACACTACGTTCTCTGAATGCTGGGCTACTTGTGGTTCCTATAGTCTCTAAAAGTAGAACAGGAGCCAGAGCCTTCAGTTACCAAGCTCCTCTCCTGTGGAACCAGCTTCCAGTTGTGGTTTGGGAGGCAGACACCCTCACCACATTCAAGAGTAGGCTTAAGACATTCCTCTTTGATAAAGCTTATAGTTAGGGCTGGATCAGGTGAGTCCTGAACCATCCCTTAGTTATGCTGCTATAGGCCTAGACTATCGGGGGATTTCCCATGGTGCAATGAGCTACTCTCTTCCTCTCTCTTTCTGCACTCATTCATGTCCCTTTAATGCATGTTACTAACTCCACTTCTTCCCCGGAGTTCTTGTGCTTTCTCGTCTCGCAGGTTCTCATGGATCCTGGTGGAGCCTCCTGCCATGGTCCTGCTTGACTGCCATTGCCAATACTGTTGTTGCTGTGCACCTGTCTGTCTGTCTGTCTGTCTCTCGCTCTCTCTCTCTGCCTCTCTCTCTCTCTCTCTCTCTCTCTCACCCCAACTGGTCGAGACAGACGACCACCCACCTAGAGCCGGAGGATCTGTCCTAGGTTTCTGCCTTTTAACAGGCAGTTTTTCCTTGCCCTTGTCGCCAAGTGCTTGCTCATGGTGGTACTGTTGGGTCTCTGTCATTAATGTTAAAGAGTTCGGTCTAGACCTGCTCTATTTGAAAAGTGTCCTGAGATAACTTCTGTTATGAATTGGCGCTATACAAATAAAATTGAATTGAATTGAATTGAATTCTTTGAAATTATTAGAATATTGCTTAATTTGGCAAAATGATCTTAAAACCTATAGAAAGGCCCTCCGTAATGCCAGAGGAGCCTATTATTCAGCACTGTTAGAAGAGAGACACAGCTCTATTGAGCCACATATCCCCATAAACTTAAGTAGCAACAACTTTATGAGCTTCTTTTATAATAAGATTATTACTATTATAGAGAAAATTAATCACCAAATGTCCTCAACAGGTATCAGTGGCTCTGCAAGTTCAGGAACATTAATTAATCTAAACTCAGATATATATGTGATGCGATCTGGGAAAACCCATCACATGGTGAAATTTTACCAACTTAAGATTCTGATACCACCTTAAAGCTGCTTTCAAGCTCTTTTCAAGCTTGTCAGCTTATTAACATGGTTTTATGAAATGGAATCTTGAGAAAAACAGGTTTAAAGATTGACATTCCAAATAGAACAGTTTAACAATCAAATATCACATGTTAAATTTTCATTACTCTATTCATTCGATTCACATGACGTCACTGTAGCTTTGCGCCGCCATCTTTACGACCGACTCGGGCCGATCTCGCCATAGTCAGTATTGTTTTCCACACTGTTTTTTTTTGTGTGAGAGCTCAAAGACCAGTTGCACATTTTGATTTGTTATTTGTCATCATGTAGGGCAGCTAATTAAACATGATGCCTGGAATGCAATAGAATGTCTTACGTTTTTATGTGTCGGATGGTAGGGGGTGGTACGCGAGCCGAGTCAGCATGTGCGGGAAAAAAAGTTTGGGAACCACTGCTGTAGCAGAAAGCTGAAGTGCTCACTAGCAGCACTGACATCAACAATGATCAGAGTAATCCACCACAAACTGTTCCCATACAGTCACAATCGCCTCGTTTCCCTTCATGTTCTTTCAATGAGTATAAACCAAGTATATAACTATAACTAATTACTTTTTTAAAGTAAGATGCCCAACACCACCAAAATCATACATTTGAATTTTTTTTCTATAATACTTACATTTCCCATGATTAAATATAAATCCTTGGTGGCCAGGTGCAGCACTTTCACGTCTTTCACCCATCCAACCACAGCATATTGAAAAGCATCAGTACTCTTGAAAGCCTTCAAGCTATCCCCACTGTACGGGGAGGGATTATGCACTAGATAAATGTATATATCATGGAAAGCCCATTGGGGCAAGCTTGGGGCAGATGATAAGGGACAAAAGAAAACTTGGGGTAACAAATAAGGATCGGAGCCTAAAATTGAAATTTTCTCCAGATATCTCTGTCTCTCTCTCTCTCTCTCATTCAAATGGGCAGTGTGGGCGGCCATACTGGGTGAGATCGGTCGTCAATATGGCGGCGTTCTATTTGATAGTGACGTAGGTGGCATCTATGAATTATTGCACAGACTTATTTTAGTCACTGTATATGTTGTAAAAGATACAAAATTGTTACTTTGGCACCAAGCAAACACGCAGCACTCATGAATTAGATGAAAATCAAGAATGTATTTATTCATTCAACATTCAATGAATTGAATTTGTTTTACGTAACTTTTTCTCTTCTTTTTTTTAAGTTACTGTACATTATATATGTATTAGACAATGTCAGTACTATTCTGTTATTATGCAGTATATTATCAAATCATGCAGTATATATATGCAGAAAATATAAAGAATATGCAGTATAAATACAGAAAATATCAGAAATATGCAGTATATATATACAAAAAATATAAAAATATGCAGTATATCATGACTTATTGTAAATTCAAATGGAAAAGTTGAGTAACAACACTAACTATAGATACAACCCTTGTATTCAAGACTATTATACAATGACTGTCCCCAGAATCACCGAATTAATCCTCATTCATGTTTACAGCCTGAGGGAGGGGGCAAACCAAGTCCTGCTTGTCTTTTGTCACAGATTCCCTTATCTCATTGTAAAGATACTGTTGCCTTTTAGCATCAAGCCCCTTTGGGAGGAGTTGATCAGGCAAAGCACTTGGGTCAAGTGCATCAAGGTTGACACCACTTCTAACCTCCCCTTCCTCTCTAAGATTCTGGAGAAAGTAGTTGCCAAAGAGTTGTGTGACTTTCTACATAACAATAGTTTGTTTGAGGATTTTCAATCAGGATTTAGACTTCATCACAGCACAGAGACAGCTCTGGTTAAAGTTAATAATGACCTTCTGATTGCTTCAGACAATGGACTTGTCTCTGTACTTGTATTATTAGATCTTAGTGCTGCATTTGACACCATTGACCATAATATTCTTTTACAGAGACTTGAGCATCAAATTGGCATTAAAGGAACCGCACTAAGCTGGTTTAAGTCATATTTATCAGATCGCTCGCAGTTTGTACATGTTAACGATGAATCTTCAATAAATACTACAGTTAGTCATGGAGTTCCACAAGGTTCTGTTCTTGGACCAATACTATTTACTTTATATATGCTCCCTTTAGGCATTAGGAAACATTCAATAATAATAATAATAATAATACATTTTATTTATAATGCCCTTTTCATCAAAAGATCTCAAAGTGCTACAGGTTAGAAACAAAAAAGATAAGCAGTTTTAAGAAAAGGAGAAAGGAATAAAAAAAAAAACTTTTAGGAGGCTGACGCTTTTTGTTGCCATGGATTCGAGGAGTAACACCATGCTCCTTATAATGCTTAATAACAGCATCTAGCTTGACCTGGCCAATGCCATGGAGATATTTAAATCTATCCCTGCATATTTTCTCACCATGGTGAAAGAAATCAGTTCTTTGGGACTTCCAAACTGTCTGTTCTTTTTTATGGGTGCGGGATGTTAGCTGAGAAAGATGCATTCCACACGAGAGTTTAGCTAAAATGGCGATATCTAGCTCTTCCCTTGTCATTTCCAGGAAACAGTAACAAATCATCTGCAGCTCCTCTTGCATGAAACGTGTTGAACATGGATGACCACTATTGCATTTGCATGCACATACAAACTCTTGCACATCACCATTATCTTCTTGAAGTGGAACTGGTGGTAGTATCTCTGCTACATCTTCAATAATGGATATGGGATGGTCATCATCTGAAATGAGGAAGAATGAATAACTGTAAGACATATGTATTATATAAAAAAGGTTGAACTACATTATTACTAATAATCAACATTGACAATCCATCACAGTATTTCACCATTGGAATATGTCTATGCCCATAAGACGTGTAGGCTATTAATTCAATTCAATTCAATTTTATTTGTATAGCGCCAATTCATAACAGAAGTTATCTCAGGACACTTTTCAAATAGAGCAGGTCTAGACCGAACTCTTTATAACATTATTATAGTAGTACTATTATTACTCAAAATAATCATCATCATCATCATCATCATCATCATGATTAGATTATGTTGTTTGACAAGGTGCGACCAAAACGTTAACAATATGTTAAGGTGTAGCCTACTATTAAAAAAAATTAACATGTTACGTGCAGGCTTGCACAGCACGCTGACAAGAAGCAATCGGATCTGGCTCAATCCAACATCTCTCTACCAAAATAAGATTTATATGTCTTACGTTTAAATTGCAAAATATGTCACAAAGTGAAGAAACCGTCTTCACCATCTGTGATGCAAGGCTACTACAGCCTTGAATGTCACTAGCATGTACATCACCAAGTCTATTAACCTAACGTTAATGCTATAGTCTGTATCTCAAACATTAACATTAAGGTTAAGTCTTCGTTTTAAACTCACATGTCAGCTGAACTTACATGCATAAACAACCATAGTTTGTGGCTTTAATTTGAAGTTTTAAGCCTTCGTGTCGCAGAACAAAAGAAATGTGTAACGGGAAAATGGTAATGGATAAAGTTACTCTGAACGAACGAGATCTTCCAGGGAACTTTCTAGCCTGTCAGGAATAGCACTAGGCTAACCTACATCACAGTTATCATTACACAAGGAGATAAGTTACCTGAGGGGGATGGCACTGGTGCAGTCTCTGGGTGTTTTAATCGTAACATTATCCTTGTAGGTTTTTGATAACAAGGCTAGTCTTACACATTGGTCATTTAAAATAGCAAGTGCACCTTGTATCTTACATTAAGAATAGCACGGCTAGCTTACCTTCATCGGACTCCTCTTGGTCGGTAAATTCATTATAATCCGATACTTCATCATCTCTTGGATCTCTGGATGTGAAATAATCCATGATCACATCATTCAGGGCATTGGCATCGCCAGGATTTAGCAAATTGAGACGTGCAGCATCATTTAAGTGAACAGCTACCTCAGACTCCTTTCTCTTGAGCTCCGCCATCTCTGTAGACTCTCACAAGACTGACATCCTCACGTAACGTTAAAGTTAGCTTTATCAAAACATACCACAGTGTTACAATGTATATCTGGCGGGAAAATGTGCATTGATATGACTTCATTGGTGAACCGTCTTTGTAGTGTTTATAGCCTAGGCAAAGCAAGTTATGGGTTACTCATTCATGTCCCATTAATGCATGTTACTAACTCCACTTCTTCCCCGGGGTTCTTGTGCTTTCTCGTCTCGCAGGTTCTCATGGATCCTGGTGGAGCCTCCTGCCATGGTCCTGCTTGACTGCCATTGCCAATACTGTTGTTGCTGTGCACCTGTCTGTCTGTCTGTCTCTCGCTCTCTCTCTCTCTGCCTCTCTCTCTCGCTCTGCCTCTCTCTCTCTCTCTCTCTCTCTCTCTCTCTCACCCCAACTGGTCGAGACAGACGACCACCCACCTAGAGCCGGAGGATCTGTCCTAGGTTTCTGCCTTTTAACAGGCAGTGTTTCCTTGCCCTTGTCGCCAAGTGCTTGCTCATGGTGGTACTGTTGGGTCTCTGTAATTAATGTTAAAGAGTTCGGTCTAGACCTGCTCTATTTGAAAAGTGTCCTGAGATAACTTCTGTTATGAATTGGCGCTATACAAATAAAATTGAATTGAAATTGAATTGAATTATGGGAGATTTTTATGGACCTCCGCCATTCGCGGTTTCAAATGTAGGATGATCTTTCAGACAGCTTGGCCAGTAAAAATTGTAATAGGGATGCTCGATATTGGCTTTTCTGCCGGTATCCAATATTCTGATATTGTCCAACTCTCAATTTCGTTATATCAATATCACCCGATACCGATGCAGGCTTTTTACACCAAAACTGTAACAACATAACATATCTCCTATTGTGGAATTAACACATTATGACTAATTTTATTGTGATGCCCCACTGGATGCATACATAAATACAACATGGCTTTCCAAATGTAAACACTGTCTGTGCAAAATAAGAGAACAACTTCAACTTTCATTGTATTAATACTGAAAAGAGCGCTAACGCTAATTGCTAGCTACGCGCTAATCGCTAGCTAAGCGCTTATCGCTAGCTAAGCGCTAACTTTGGTTAATGTGTTTGTGTTAATATTAAAATCATTCAGCTTTAAATTGTTTGCTTGTTAGCCACCGTTAGCAACCAACCAGTCTAGTGTAGTTGTTGTTGTTATATGTCATCTAGCGCGCGCCGGTAAACGTCCCATGCTGCGTTCATGCAGGCTCGGAAATGTTGAAGCCTACAGAACAAACATCGGTTATAAAAACCCAATACCGATAATTCCCGATATTAAATTTTTTTGTGAATATCAGCCAATAATATCGGAGGGCTGATATTATCAAACATCCCTAATTTTTAATGTATAAAACTAGCGAATTTAACATTATTAGGAAACACTCTTTTAACTTTCACTGTTATGCAGATGATACGCAGTTATATCTATCGATCAAGCCCAATGAAATTAATCAATTATCTAAATTACAAACATGTCTTAAGGACATAAAATCCTGGATGACCTGCAATTTTCTGATGTTAAACTCGAAAAAAACGAAATTCTTGTTCTTGGCCCCAAAAACCTTAGAGACTCACTTGTCTGTCTGTCTGTCTGTCTCTCTCTCTCTGTCTCTCTCTCGCTCTCTCTCTCTCTCTCTCTCTCTCTCTCTCTCTCTCTCTCACCACAACTGGTCGAGACAGACAACCACCCACCTAGAGCCGGAGGATCTGTCCTAGGTTTCTGCCTTTTAACAGGCAGTGTTTCCTTACCCCGTCGCCAAGTGCTTGCTCATGGTGGTACTGTTGGGACTCTGTAAATAATTTCATGAGTTCAGTCTAGACCTGCTCTATTTGAAAAGTGTCCTGAGATAACTTTTGTTATGAATTGGTGCTATACAAATAAAATTGAATTGAACTGAATTAAATGCCGACCCTATTACCTACCGAGGGAATTTACTGCTGTGTTTTTGGCCGCTGTTTACATTCATCCACGAGCCAACTCATCGGCAGCGCTCAGTGAACTCCATGACGTCATCAGCGCGCTAGAGACGGCTCACCCCGATGCAGTTTTTATTGTTGCCGGCGACTTCGACCAGTGCAACTACGGACTGTGCTCCCCAAATATCATCAACATGTGGACATTCCCACCCGAAAGAAGAACACACCGGACCATGTTTACAGTAACATACATGGTGCATACAAGGCTGCACCCCGCCCCCACTTCGTCCACTCAGACCACATATCACTCTTCATGTATCCGGCTTATAGACAGAGACTAAAACAATCAAACCCTGTCACCAGACAGGTCAAACTCTGGACCACAGAGACTGAGAGCATCCTGCACGACTGTTTCGCTCAGACAGACTGGGATGTGTTTAAAGCTGCAGCCACTCTGGAGGACTCTTCTTTCAGCATACAGGACTATGCTGAATATGTGACTGGGTACATTAGCACTTGTGTTGATAACATCATGCCCACCACACAAGTCAGGAAGTTCCCCAACCAGAAGCCCTGGATCAACAGTCAGGTATGACACATGCTGCGTACTTGCTCCCTTGCTTTCAAATCAGGAAATGAGGCGGAGTACAAAGCTGCGAGGTACGGACTGAGAAAAGCCATCACAGCAGCCAAGAGGCAGTATAGAGAGAAGCTGAACAGCTTCTACACTACTGCTGACCCAGGGCAGATGTGGCAAGGCCTGCAGCACATCACTGAATACAGGACCACCACCAACACTATAAGCTCCACAGACAGCCTGCCGGATGATCTCAACACCTTTTACACCCGGTTTGAGACCTCCAGCCACAACACAGAGAGGAGGCCTGCACACACCCAGACTCCCCAGACGGCTCAACACCCCTCCCCTCCCCTCCCCCAACTGTTTCAACAGGCCAGGTACACAGAGCACTGAGGAGGATTAATGGTGCTATCCATTTTTCTCGTGAACTCGGAACCCGAGTTGGAAAGTGTAAATCTTGCAGCTATCTCGCGACATTTCACCGAGACACACCGCCTTTTGGTCGGAATTTCAGCCGTTCAGCTCGGGGTACCCTGAGGTCATGTACGACCCTCAAAACAAATATGGCAGCGCCCATATTAAGATGTATTTTCTTTGTATTTGTACTACGTTGGTCGTTTTAATGTCGATTATAAATGCTCTTACACACTGTTTACATTGCTGCTTTAGTCCGGTCACCAGTTTATGCATTGCACGGTGTTGCTGTGCGTGCAATACAATGTAAAGTTTTGTTTTCGAGCTGGTTTGCTAAATAGGCTAATGTAACTAACTAGCCTGCCACTGCCACTGGAGGCCCCTGGTGGCCCCTGGTGGCCCCTAGTGGCTCGAGACAAACGCCACAGCACTTGTTGAAATTGAAATAGGCGAAAATGGCAAAATATTATTGAAATGTAAGACTTGCAATAACGGAATTACTTGAAATGTTAGTGTTTCTGTAAAAAAACATGAGCTTGTTTAGATGAGCCACAAACAATAACAACACAGCTGCTGCACTTCTTTCCGACTCGTATTGCCCAAAGACAAACTGGAACGCTATAAGTGGTACAAGCAAGGCAATGAGACAAATGGATAGCACCATAACCCCCGAAAGGCAGGAGGACCAGACAACATCCCGGGGCGGGCCCTCAGAGCATGTGCTAATGAGCTGGCTGACGTTCTCACCTCCATATTCAACCTCTCCCTCAGCCAGAGCATTGTTCCCACCTGCTTCAAGACCACAACAATTGTTCCCCTCCTCAAGAAAAGCCCACCCACCTGTCTGGACGACTACAGGCCAGTAGAACTCACTCCAATCATCGCAAGGTGCTTCGAGAAAGTGGTGATGGCCCACATCCAGAACAGCCTACCAGACACACTGGACCCCCTGCAATTTGCATACCGGCCGAACAGGTCCACCTCAGACGCCATCACTGTTACACTCCACTATTCCCTATCCAACCTGGAAAACAAACTCCTACATCAGGATTCTCTTTGTGGATTACAGCTCAGCATTTAATACAGTCATCCCCCACAAACTCACTCTCAAACTGCTCACACTTGGCCTGCACCCCACCCTCTGCAACTGGCTCCTAGACTTTCTGACTGGCAGGCCCCTGTCTGTCAGGATTGGTAATAGGACTTCAGCCAGCATCATCACCAACACTGGCACCCCTCAGGGATGTGTTCTCAGCCCCATCCTCTACACCCTGTTCAACCATGACTGTGTCGCCTCCCACAAGGACAACATCATCCTGAAGTTCGCGGATGACACTGCAGTGATCGGTCGCATCACTGGGGGTGACGAAGCAGCCTACAGGAGGGAGGTGGCCGGTCTAGTGGCATGGTGTGATGACAACAACCTCTCCCTCAACACAAACAAGACAAGGGAGATGATAGTGGACATGAGGAAGGAGAGGAGACCTCATCATCCACTGTCTATCCGGGAGCTTGAAGAGGAGAGGGTGAGCAGTTTCAAATACCTGGGTGTCCACATCAGTGAGGACCTCACCTGGACACTGAACACCTCGCAGCTGGTTAAGAAGGCCCAACAACGGCTGTATTTCCTGAGGAGGCTGAGGAAGTTTGGCATGTCGCCCAGGATCCTCTCTGCAGAGCATCTACCACCGCAGAGTCCACAGGAGAGCTGCCTCCATGCTCAGAGACCCCACCCATCCACAACATGGACTGTTCACACTTCTACCCTCAGGCCAGAGGTACAGAAGTTTGAAATGCAAAACAACGAGACTCAAAAACTCTTTCTTCCCCTCTGCAATCAGACTCCTGAACAGCTGACAGGAGTCACATCAATGTACCACCTTGTCACCTTACACCTGTACTGCTGTTTACAACTGCGCTCTTGCACAACTGTTTACTGTTTACATTCCATGGTATTCATTGCACATTGCACATCAGACACTTTTAAAATTACTGTAATATTGAGTTATTTTTATTTATTTTTTACTAATGTGTTTTTTTACTATTCTATAATTGGGTAATATTGTGGGTTTTTTTGTGTTACTTATTGTACTTAATGCGTCGGTATCAGGGTGGACAGCACAGCAAAGAAAGAATTTCATTGCACAGAGGAAACTTGCGTTCTTTTGTTTCATATGACAATAAAAATCTTGAATCTTGAATTGAATTGAATCGGTCAGTTGAATGTCTCGTTGAAGTCATGGAAGTTTTACAGCACATCTTGGCTGATGTTTGGGAGTGTGTGTGGGCAAAGTTAATTGGGACTGAATATGATATATTCTATATTTCATAAGTTTGATGATTAAAAGCTCTCTCTCTCTCTCTCTCTCTCTCTCTCTCTCTCTCTCTCTCCCTCTCTCCCTCTCCCACCCACCTAGAGTCCGGGTCTGTCCGAGGTGTCTGCGTCTTTAAAATCCGTTTTTCCTTGCCGCTGTCTCCAAGGTGTTGCTCATGGTGGGAACTGTTGGGTCTCTGTAAATAATGAGTACGGTCTAGATGGTGCTCAGTGAGTTTCTGTTATTTAGTGAGGGGATGGACGTCTGAACCAAAAGTTCATATTTATTTAAAATACTTTTACAGAGAGCAGCAGAACACGTAACACAGTCAAAAAAATCACCTGAGCAGGTGAACTCGTTAATGGTTAGGCTCGTTCAGATGGATGACAGTGATGGTGATGTCATCGCGGTACCTCCTTGCCAGCTCTGGCGGCAGACTCAGCATCTTGGACAGACGGTTTGGCGCCACCGCTCCGTACCCATCGTCCCCAAGAGCGTGGCGGAGCAGGTGGGTGGCAGCGTTCTGGTCCTCCAGCACCGACAGGACCCGGCCCCTCCTCTCCAGCAGGAGGCGCTGCAGGCTGCCCAGCGTCACGCCTGTGCCGGGAAATATGGGTCTCTGCTGCTGAAGGCCTGTACAGCAAGAAAGAGCTTCCACTGATTACAGGGACATCGACAAGAAGTAAATCTCTGTTCTTAACCATCCGAGCTGCTCTGACCAGGAGCTGAATGATGAATCTCTCTGGATCTTAAATTGTTATTAGCAAAGGTAACGCTGGTGGTGTCAGGGTGGGAACTACAGAGGATCCAGGGGCAGCTCAGCTCCTCTTAACACACAAGCTCCCCTGAAAACATTATTTGTCAAATTTGGACAATTTCAGCCACTCCAGGATTTCACAGGCTTTTTTTAAAAATTGTTTCGACCTAAAAAGTCTGATTTCTAAAAAGTTGTGATGCATGTCGTTTTAGGCACTTTTTTACGATGGAATTGCAGCAGAAAGTGAAATAAGGCAACTTGTTCAGAGGGTCAGTGTGAGACGTTTGTGTCCCAGGCGTCTGCATCCTCAACATTAGAAACAAGGAAGTGAGTTTGGAGACTCAATATTTTGTGCAGGAAACTACGATTAGTGAAACTTGCGGAAACTTGCGGAAACTTGCAGTGATGCAAAATTCACAGAAATTGGTTGAATTTGCATTATTTGTTGCCAATGCAAATTCCTTGAGGGACTGATCAATATGCTGTTTTTTAAATGCATTTGTATTTTTTTATATTGTCATTATTATGGATTATGTGTGAATTTGGGCTACTATTGATGTATGATTTGTGCATGGGATGACACTAATTCACTTATACTATACTACTAATAAACACAGAAGCACAATATCATTAACTTCAGATCAGATAATATCGAAAATATCAGAAATTATCAGAAAATATCAGAAAAAAAACAGTAAAAAAAATGAGCATCCCTTAAAGGGACAAATAGAGAGTGCAGAGATGTCACCAAACACAGGATAGATAGATCTATATGATATTGACATATTGATGTTATGTTTGGTGAGAAATGAATAAAGGGTGAATGTGTCACGTAGCGTAAAAGCGCTTTGAGTGGTCGGAAGACTAGAAAGGCTCTATACAAGTACAGGTCCATCTACCATTTTACCAAATGATATTTAAGATATATATGTACAAGAATAAGAACTTCAGCAGTATAATGGAATATAGCTGCTGTAAACGCAGCGTCAGCAGACAGGAGCAGTCGATCCAGGAGGATCTGACCTGTGTGTGTTTCAGCTGATCTAAAAGCAGACATTAATTATATTCTTTGCTCTCACCCAGATGCGCTCTCAGATACCGAAAGGAGCACTGATTGATAGTAGTACCAATGTGATTTGGTCGGTACCCTTAAAAGCACCAAGTTTGGCACTAAACCCAAGACATCACAACTATCTCTCCAGAGTGAATGATCCCCAGGTAGCACGGCTTTATAACGTCTGCATCGCGGTTTGTCTTCGTATTCCACCGAGCGGAGCATCTTCAGAGCCTGTTGTGCCTGACATTGTTTACTTGTGTATTTTGTCCTTAAAGTAGATTCAAACTCTAACCTGCCTCTGACTTCCTGTCTGGTGCCACAATGTTGATGTAACATTAAACTCGATCTGTATGCAGTATTTTATTTAGAAAATTTACCCAATTCTTTTTGCCGTGTCTTTGTCTGACTTCCTGCCAGTGTGATCTGCTCTGTGTTGCTTTGCGCGAAAGGGTTGTAGACTAGCCGCATATTCACAGAGCAGAACAGAGAGACTATAAAGACTTGTACTTCTACTTATTGTGTCTGTGGTTCAGACTTCAGTCTGGGTTCAGGAGTTTGGTGAACTCAGTGAGGATCTGACCTGTCAGTTGTTCCCCCACTAGCCGGACAACCGTCTGTCTGTGCATCAGCTCCCAGAGTCCATCAGTGGCTAAGACAAGGAACTTGTCAACGGGTCTGATGCGGTGTCGGGTGACCTCCGGCTGGGCACTCAGGTAGGGTGGGGTCAGGTAGTGTGGCGGCAGCACCCGGGCCGCTTCGCTGACTGCGGACAGGATGTCTGGTCGTGTTTCGTAGACTCGACTCAGCATCTCTGCACTCCACTTGAAGCGGACGTCACCAAATGCCCTGAAGGGTAGCAGGAGACCCAACAGGCGGTCATGGCGGACCACCGTCCTCCGCTCAGATGACGGGTGTTCCCCCAGAATCCTTTGCAGCTCGTCTGGGTTCTGCGCATTGTGGTCGTTGGTGAGGCTGACTGCCGACCAGTGGCCGTTCGGCTCCTGGATGCCAAGGACGGCCCGGCTGTCACCCAGGTTTGCCACGTGCAGGACCCCATTGGATACATGAGCGACGCAGGCCGTGCAGCCGGACAGCGCCGCCCGCAGGGGGGAGGACAGAGAGAATGCCTCCCCAGGGTGAGACATCCGTCTGTGGACAGAGAGAGAGGATTCACCAGGGGGTGTAAGATTATGGCAGGAATATGTTGTTTCAATGAACACCTGAAAGTGATATAGCGCCTTCAGTCAGGATCAGTTTACTCAGGTTTTTCTTGCTCACTATGTTTTATCCAACATAAGGACACTGTCATCATGGGTAAATCATGGGTGATGAGCTGACATGGGTTGTATCAGGTAGTGCTTCTAGAGTTTATTTACAGTTCTCATCAATGTTGGTATTTTCAGAATCTGTGGTGAGCTAATTTCACTAATTAACAGGTTAGCAACAAAATGCTCAATTTTCTCTTAAAGAAAAAGAAGATCAGAAATGTGGACCTTGGTGAGGACATGGACAGGTGGACCTGGGCCTCCACAGAAAGGTCGTAGTCAAGACGACGGAAAGCGCTGACCAGTGCTGATGTCACTTTTGCGCTGTCCTGCAGCCAATCAGAGAGGAGACAGATAATGACATTGCAACACATGAAAGCTTTAAAGCTGCATTCACTTCCTGTCTGAGCCAATGAAGGACTCAGAACTCGAGACGTCCTGTTGTGTTTGTACAGTGTTAATAAAGTTGTGTGTTTGTACAGTGATAATAAAGTTGTGTGTTTGTACAGTGTTAATAACGTTGTGTTTGTACACTGTTAATAAAGTTGTGTTTGTACAGTGTTAATAAAGTTGTGTTTGTACAGTGTTAATAAAGTTGTGTTTGTACAGTGTTAATAACGTTGTGTTTGTACACTGTTAATAAAGTTGTGTTTGTACAGTGTTAATAAAGTTGTGTTTGTACAGTGTTAATAAAGTTGTGTGTTTGTACAGTGTTAATAAAGTTGTGTGTCTGTACAGTGATAATAAAGTTGTGTTTGTACAGTGTTAATAAAGTTGTGTTTGTACAGTGTTAATAAAGTTGTGTGTCTGTACAGTGTTAATAAAGTTGTGTGTTTGTACAGTGTTAATAAAGTTGTGTTTGTACAGTGTTAATAAAGTTGTGTTTGTACAGTGTTAATAAAGTTGTGTGTTTGTACAGTGTTAATAAAGTTGTGTTTGTACAGTGATAATAAAGTTGTGTTTGTACAGTGTTAATAAAGTTGTGTGTTTGTACAGTGTTAATAAAGTTGTGTGTTTGTACAGTGTTAATAAAGTTGTGTTTGTACAGTGTTAATAAAGTTGTGTGTCTGTACAGTGTTAATAAAGTTGTGTGTTTGTACAGTGATAATAAAGTTGTGTGTTTGTACAGTGTTAATAAAGTTGTGTTTGTACAGTGATAATAAAGTTGTGTGTTTGTACAGTGTTAATAAAGTTGTGTGTTTGTACAGTGTTAATAAAGTTGTGTTTGTACAGTGATAATAAAGTTGTGTGTTTGTACAGTGATAATAAAGTTGTGTGTTTGTACAGTGTTAATAAAGTTGTGTGTCTGTACAGTGATAATAAAGTTGTGTTTGTACAGTGTTAATAAAGTTGTGTTTGTACAGTGTTAATAAAGTTGTGTTTGTACAGTGATAATAAAGTTGTGTGTTTGTACAGTGTTAATAAAGTTGTGTTTGTACAGTGTTAATAAAGTTGTGTGTTTGTACAGTGTTAATAAAGTTGTGTGTTTGTACAGTGTTAATAAAGTTGTGTTTGTACAGTGTTAATAAAGTTGTGTGTTTGTACAGTGTTAATAAAGTTGTGTTTGTACAGTGTTAATAAAGTTGTGTGTTTGTACAGTGTTAATAAAGTTGTGTGTTTGTACAGTGTTAATAAAGTTGTGTTTGTACAGTGTTAATAAAGTTGTGTGTTTGTACAGTGTCAATAAAGTTGTGTGTTTGTACAGTGTTAATAAAGTTGTGTTTGTACAGTGATAATAAAGTTGTGTGTTTGTACAGTGTTAATAAAGTTGTGTGTTTGTACAGTGTTAATAAAGTTGTGTTTGTACATTGATAATAAAGTTGTTTCTTTGTACAGTGATAATAAAGTTGTGTGTTTGTACAGTGTTAATAAAGTTGTGTTTGTAATGTGATAATAAAGTTGTGTTTGTACAGTGTTAATAAAGTTGTGTGTTTGTACAGTGTCAATAAAGTTGTGTGTTTGTACAGTGTTAATAAAGTTGTGTTTGTACAGTGTTAATAAAGTTGTGTCTGTACAGTGTTAATAAAGTTGTGTTTGTACAGTGATAATAAAGTTGTGTTTGTACAGTGTTAATAAAGTTTTGTGTTTGTACAGTGTTAATAAAGTTGTGTTTGTACCGTGTTAATAAAGTTGTGTGTTTGTACAGTGTTAATAAAGTTGTGTGTTTGTACAGTGTTAATAAAGTTGTGTTTGTACAGTGTTAATAAAGTTGTGTGTTTGTACAGTGTTAATAAAGTTGTGTGTTTGTACAGTGATAATAAAGTTGTGTTTGTATAGTGTTAATAAAGTTGTGTGTTTGTACAGTGATAATAAAGTTGTGTTTGTATAGTGTTAATAAAGTTGTGTGTTTGTACAGTGATAATAAAGTTGTGTGTTTGTACAGTGATAATAAAGTTGTGTGTGTTTGTGCAGTGTTAATAAAGTTGTGTGTTTGTACAGTGTTAATAAAGTTTTGTGTTTGTACAGTGTTAATAAAGTTGTGTTTGTACCGTGTTAATAAAGTTGTGTGTTTGTACAGTGTTAATAAAGTTGTGTGTTTGTACAGTGTTAATAAAGTTGTGTTTGTAATGTGATAATAAAGTTGTGTATTTGTACAGTGTTAATAAAGTTGTGTGTTTGTACAGTGATAATAAAGTTGTGTTTGTACAGTGTTAATAAAGTTGTGTGTTTGTACAGTGATAATAAAGTTGTGTTTGTACAGTGTTAATAAAGTTGTGTGTCTGTACAGTGTTAATAAAGTTGTGTTTGTACAGTGTTAATAAAGTTGTGTCTGTACAGTGTTAATAAAGTTGTGTTTGTACAGTGTTAATAAAGTTGTGTTTGTACAGTGATAATAAAGTTGTGTGTTTGTACAGTGTTAATAAAGTTGTGTGTTTGTACAGTGATAATAAAGTTGTGTGTTTGTACAGTGATAATAAAGTTGTGTGTTTGTACAGTGTTAATAAAGTTGTGTGTTTGTACAGTGTTAATAAAGTTGTGTGTTTGTACAGTGTTAATAAAGTTGTGTGTTTATACAGTGTTAATAAAGTTGTGTGTCTGTACAGTGTTAATAAAGTTGTGTTTGTACAGTGTTAATAAAGTTGTGTTTGTACAGTGATAATAAAGTTGTGTGTTTGTACAGTGTTAATAAAGTTGTGTTTGTACAGTGATAATAAAGTTGTGTGTTTGTACAGTGTTAATAAAGTTGTGTGTTTGTACAGTGTTAATAAAGTTGTGTTTGTACAGTGTTAATAAAGTTGTGTGTTTGTACAGTGTTAATAAAGTTGTGTGTTTGTACAGTGATAATAAAGTTGTGTTTGTACAGTGTTAATAAAGTTGTGTGTTTGTACAGTGATAATAAAGTTGTGTTTGTACAGTGTTAATAAAGTTGTGTGTCTGTACAGTGTTAATAAAGTTGTGTTTGTACAGTGTTAATAAAGTTGTGTCTGTACAGTGTTAATAAAGTTGTGTTTGTACAGTGTTAATAAAGTTGTGTTTGTACAGTGATAATAAAGTTGTGTTTGTACAGTGTTAATAAAGTTTTGTGTTTGTACAGTGTTAATAAAGTTGTGTGTTTGTACCGTGTTAATAAAGTTGTGTGTTTGTACAGTGTTAATAAAGTTGTGTGTTTGTACAGTGTTAATAAAGTTGTGTTTGTACAGTGTTAATAAAGTTGTGTGTTTGTACAGTGATAATAAAGTTGTGTTTGTACAGTGTTAATAAAGTTGTGTGTTTGTACAGTGTTAATAAAGTTGTGTGTTTGTACAGTGATAATAAAGTTGTGTGTGTTTGTACAGTGATAATAAAGTTGTGTGTTTGTACAGTGTTAATAACGTTGTGTTTGTACAGTGTTAATAAAGTTGTGTTTGTACAGTGTTAATAAAGTTGTGTGTTTGTACAGTGTTAATAAAGTTGTGTTTGTACAGTGTTAATAAAGTTGTGTGTTTGTACAGTGATAATAAAGTTGTGTTTGTACAGTGTTAATAAAGTTGTGTGTTTGTACAGTGTTAATAAAGTTGTGTTTGTACAGTGTTAATAAAGTTGTGTGTTTGTACAGTGTTAATAAAGTTGTGTGTTTGTACAGTGATAATAAAGTTGTGTGTTTGTACAGTGATAATAAAGTTGTGTGTGTTTGTACAGTGATAATAAAGTTGTGTTTGTATAGTGTTAATAAAGTTGTGTGTTTGTACAGTGATAATAAAGTTGTGTGTTTGTACAGTGTTAATAAAGTTGTGTGTGTTTGTACAGTGTTAATAAAGTTGTGTGTTTGTACAGTGATAATAAAGTTGTGTGTGTTTGTACAGTGTTAATAAAGTTGTGTGTTTGTACAGTGATAATAAAGTTGTGTGTTTGTACAGTGATAATAAAGTTGTGTGTGTTTGTGCAGTGTTAATAAAGTTGTGTGTTTGTACAGTGTTAATAAAGTTTTGTGTTTGTACAGTGTTAATAAAGTTGTGTTTGTACCGTGTTAATAAAGTTGTGTGTTTGTACAGTGTTAATAAAGTTGTGTGTTTGTACATGTTAATAAAGTTGTGTTTGTACAGTGTTAATAAAGTTGTGTGTTTGTACAGTGATAATAAAGTTGTGTTTGTACAGTGTTAATAAAGTTGTGTGTCTGTACAGTGTTAATAAAGTTGTGTTTGTACAGTGTTAATAAAGTTGTGTCTGTACAGTGTTAATAAAGTTGTGTTTGTACAGTGTTAATAAAGTTGTGTTTGTACAGTGATAATAAAGTTGTGTTTGTACAGTGTTAATAAAGTTTTGTGTTTGTACAGTGTTAATAAAGTTGTGTTTGTACCGTGTTAATAAAGTTGTGTGTTTGTACAGTGTTAATAAAGTTGTGTGTTTGTACAGTGTTAATAAAGTTGTGTTTGTACAGTGTTAATAAAGTTGTGTGTTTGTACAGTGTTAATAAAGTTGTGTGTTTGTACAGTGATAATAAAGTTGTGTGTGTTTGTACAGTGATAATAAAGTTGTGTGTTTGTACAGTGATAATAAAGTTGTGTGTGTTTGTGCAGTGTTAATAAAGTTGTGTGTTTGTACAGTGTTAATAAAGTTTTGTGTTTGTACAGTGTTAATAAAGTTGTGTGTTTGTACAGTGTTAATAAAGTTGTGTGTTTGTACAGTGATAATAAAGTTGTGTGTTTGTACAGTGATAATAAAGTTGTGTGTGTTTGTACAGTGATAATAAAGTTGTGTTTGTATAGTGTTAATAAAGTTGTGTGTTTGTACAGTGATAGTAAAGTTGTGTGTTTGTACAGTGATAATAAAGTTGTGTGTTTGTACAGTGTTAATAAAGTTGTGTTTGTACCGTGTTAATAAAGTTGTGTGTTTGTACAGTGTTAATAAAGTTGTGTGTTTGTATAGTGTTAATAAAGTTGTGTGTTTGTACAGTGATAGTAAAGTTGTGTGTTTGTACAGTGATAATAAAGTTGTGTGTTTGTACAGTGTTAATAAAGTTGTGTTTGTACCGTGTTAATAAAGTTGTGTGTTTGTACAGTGTTAATAAAGTTGTGTGTTTGTACATGTTAATAAAGTTGTGTTTGTAATGTGATAATAAAGTTGTGTGTTTGTACAGTGTTAATAAAGTTGTGTGTTTGTATAGTGATAATAAAGTTGTGTTTGTACAGTGTTAATAAAGTTTTGTGTTTGTACAGTGTTAATAAAGTTGTGTTTGTACCGTGTTAATAAAGTTGTGTGTTTGTACAGTGTTAATAAAGTTGTGTGTTTGTACAGTGTTAATAAAGTTGTGTTTGTACAGTGTTAATAAAGTTGTGTGTTTGTACAGTGTTAATAAAGTTGTGTGTTTGTACAGTGATAATAAAGTTGTGTGTGTTTGTACAGTGATAATAAAGTTGTGTTTGTATAGTGTTAATAAAGTTGTGTGTTTGTACAGTGATAATAAAGTTGTGTGTGTTTGTGCAGTGTTAATAAAGTTGTGTGTTTGTACAGTGTTAATAAAGTTTTGTGTTTGTACAGTGTTAATAAAGTTGTGTTTGTACCGTGTTAATAAAGTTGTGTGTTTGTACAGTGTTAATAAAGTTGTGTGTTTGTACAGTGTTAATAAAGTTGTGTTTGTAATGTGATAATAAAGTTGTGTGTTTGTACAGTGTTAATAAAGTTGTGTGTTTGTACAGTGATAATAAAGTTGTGTTTGTACAGTGTTAATAAAGTTGTGTGTTTGTACAGTGTTAATAAAGTTGTGTTTTTGTACAGTGTTAATAAAGTTGTGTTTGTAGAGTGTTAATAAAGTTGTGTGTTTGTACAGTGTTAATAAAGTTGTGTTTGTACAGGTTTAATAAAGTTGTGTGTTTGTACAGTGTTAATAACGTTGTGTTTGTACAGTGTTAATAAAGTTGTGTTTGTACAGTGTTAATAAAGTTGTGTGTTTGTACAGTGTTAATAAAGTTGTGTTTGTACAGTGTTAATAAAGTTGTGTGTTTGTACAGTGATAATAAAGTTGTGTTTGTACAGTGTTAATAAAGTTGTGTGTTTGTACAGTGTTAATAAAGTTGTTTGTACAGTGTTAATAAAGTTGTGTGTTTGTACAGTGTTAATAAAGTTGTGTGTTTGTACAGTGATAATAAAGTTGTGTGTTTGTACAGTGTTAATAAAGTTGTGTGTCTGTACAGTGTTAATAAAGTTGTGTGTTTGTACAGTGTTAATAAAGTTGTGTTTGTACAGTGTTAATAAAGTTGTGTGTTTGTACAGTGTTAATAAAGTTGTGTTTGTACAGTGTTAATAAAGTTGTGTGTTTGTACAGTGTTAATAAAGTTGTGTGTGTACAGTGTTAATAAAGTTGTGTGTTTGTACAGTGTTAATAAAGTTGTGTGTTTGTACAGTGTTAATAAAGTTGTGTTTGTACAGTGTTAATAAAGTTGTGTGTTTGTACAGTGATAATAAAGTTGTGTGTTTGTACAGTGTTAATAAAGTTGTGTGTTTGTACAGTGTTAATAAAGTTGTGTTTGTACAGTGTTAATAAAGTTGTGTGTTTGTACAGTGATAATAAAGTTGTGTGTTTGTACAGTGATAATAAAGTTGTGTGTTTGTACAGTGTTAATAAAGTTGTGTTTGTACAGTGTTAATAAAGTTGTGTTTGTACAGTGTTAATAAAGTTGTGTGTTTGTACAGTGTTAATAAAGTTGTGTGTGTACAGTGTTAATAAAGTTGTGTGTTTGTACAGTGATAATAAAGTTGTGTGTTTGTACAGTGATAATAAAGTTGTGTGTTTGTACAGTGTTAATAAAGTTGTGTTTGTACAGTGTTAATAAAGTTGTGTTTGTACAGTGTTAATAAAGTTTTGTGTTTGTACAGTGTTAATAAAGTTGTGTTTGTACCGTGTTAATAAAGTTGTGTGTTTGTACAGTGTTAATAAAGTTGTGTGTTTGTACAGTGTTAATAAAGTTGTGTTTGTACAGTGTTAATAAAGTTGTGTGTTTGTACAGTGTTAATAAAGTTGTGTGTTTGTACAGTGATAATAAAGTTGTGTTTGTATAGTGTTAATAAAGTTGTGTGTTTGTACAGTGATAATAAAGTTGTGTTTGTATAGTGTTAATAAAGTTGTGTGTTTGTACAGTGATAATAAAGTTGTGTGTTTGTACAGTGATAATAAAGTTGTGTGTGTTTGTGCAGTGTTAATAAAGTTGTGTGTTTGTACAGTGTTAATAAAGTTTTGTGTTTGTACAGTGTTAATAAAGTTGTGTTTGTACCGTGTTAATAAAGTTGTGTGTTTGTACAGTGTTAATAAAGTTGTGTGTTTGTACATGTTAATAAAGTTGTGTTTGTAATGTGATAATAAAGTTGTGTATTTGTACAGTGTTAATAAAGTTGTGTGTTTGTACAGTGATAATAAAGTTGTGTTTGTACAGTGTTAATAAAGTTGTGTGTTTGTACAGTGATAATAAAGTTGTGTTTGTACAGTGTTAATAAAGTTGTGTGTCTGTACAGTGTTAATAAAGTTGTGTTTGTACAGTGTTAATAAAGTTGTGTCTGTACAGTGTTAATAAAGTTGTGTTTGTACAGTGTTAATAAAGTTGTGTTTGTACAGTGATAATAAAGTTGTATGTTTGTACAGTGTTAATAAAGTTGTGTGTTTGTACAGTGATAATAAAGTTGTGTGTTTGTACAGTGATAATAAAGTTGTGTGTTTGTACAGTGTTAATAAAGTTGTGTGTTTGTACAGTGTTAATAAAGTTGTGTGTTTGTACAGTGTTAATAAAGTTGTGTGTTTATACAGTGTTAATAAAGTTGTGTGTTTGTACAGTGTTAATAAAGTTGTGTTTGTACAGTGTTAATAAAGTTGTGTTTGTACAGTGATAATAAAGTTGTGTGTTTGTACAGTGTTAATAAAGTTGTGTGTTTGTACAGTGTTAATAAAGTTCTGTTTGTACAGTGATAATAAAGTTGTGTGTTTGTACAGTGTTAATAAAGTTGTGTGTTTGTACAGTGTTAATAAAGTTGTGTTTGTACAGTGTTAATAAAGTTGTGTGTTTGTACAGTGTTAATAAAGTTGTGTGTTTGTACAGTGATAATAAAGTTGTGTTTGTACAGTGTTAATAAAGTTGTGTGTTTGTACAGTGTTAATAAAGTTGTGTTTGTACCGTGTTAATAAAGTTGTGTGTTTGTACAGTGTTAATAAAGTTGTGTGTTTGTACAGTGTTAATAAAGTTGTGTTTGTACAGTGTTAATAAAGTTGTGTGTTTGTACAGTGTTAATAAAGTTGTGTGTTTGTACAGTGATAATAAAGTTGTGTGTGTTTGTACAGTGATAATAAAGTTGTGTGTTTGTACAGTGATAATAAAGTTGTGTGTGTTTGTGCAGTGTTAATAAAGTTGTGTGTTTGTACAGTGTTAATAAAGTTTTGTGTTTGTACAGTGTTAATAAAGTTGTGTGTTTGTACAGTGTTAATAAAGTTGTGTGTTTGTACAGTGATAATAAAGTTGTGTGTTTGTACAGTGATAATAAAGTTGTGTGTGTTTGTACAGTGATAATAAAGTTGTGTTTGTATAGTGTTAATAAAGTTGTGTGTTTGTACAGTGATAGTAAAGTTGTGTGTTTGTACAGTGATAATAAAGTTGTGTGTTTGTACAGTGTTAATAAAGTTGTGTTTGTACCGTGTTAATAAAGTTGTGTGTTTGTACAGTGTTAATAAAGTTGTGTGTTTGTATAGTGTTAATAAAGTTGTGTGTTTGTACAGTGATAGTAAAGTTGTGTGTTTGTACAGTGATAATAAAGTTGTGTGTTTGTACAGTGTTAATAAAGTTGTGTTTGTACCGTGTTAATAAAGTTGTGTGTTTGTACAGTGTTAATAAAGTTGTGTGTTTGTACATGTTAATAAAGTTGTGTTTGTAATGTGATAATAAAGTTGTGTGTTTGTACAGTGTTAATAAAGTTGTGTGTTTGTATAGTGATAATAAAGTTGTGTTTGTACAGTGTTAATAAAGTTTTGTGTTTGTACAGTGTTAATAAAGTTGTGTTTGTACCGTGTTAATAAAGTTGTGTGTTTGTACAGTGTTAATAAAGTTGTGTGTTTGTACAGTGTTAATAAAGTTGTGTTTGTACAGTGTTAATAAAGTTGTGTGTTTGTACAGTGTTAATAAAGTTGTGTGTTTGTACAGTGATAATAAAGTTGTGTGTGTTTGTACAGTGATAATAAAGTTGTGTTTGTATAGTGTTAATAAAGTTGTGTGTTTGTACAGTGATAATAAAGTTGTGTGTGTTTGTGCAGTGTTAATAAAGTTGTGTGTTTGTACAGTGTTAATAAAGTTTTGTGTTTGTACAGTGTTAATAAAGTTGTGTGTTTGTACAGTGTTAATAAAGTTGTGTGTTTGTACAGTGTTAATAAAGTTGTGTTTGTAATGTGATAATAAAGTTGTGTGTTTGTACAGTGTTAATAAAGTTGTGTGTTTGTACAGTGATAATAAAGTTGTGTTTGTACAGTGTTAATAAAGTTGTGTGTTTGTACAGTGTTAATAAAGTTGTGTTTTTGTACAGTGTTAATAAAGTTGTGTTTGTAGAGTGTTAATTAAGTTGTGTGTTTGTACAATGTTAATAAAGTTGTGTTTGTACAGGTTTAATAAAGTTGTGTGTTTGTACAGTGTTAATAACGTTGTGTTTGTACAGTGTTAATAAAGTTGTGTTTGTACAGTGTTAATAAAGTTGTGTGTTTGTACAGTGTTAATAAAGTTGTGTTTGTACAGTGTTAATAAAGTTGTGTGTTTGTACAGTGATAATAAAGTTGTGTTTGTACAGTGTTAATAAAGTTGTGTGTTTGTACAGTGTTAATAAAGTTGTTTGTACAGTGTTAATAAAGTTGTGTGTTTGTACAGTGTTAATAAAGTTGTGTGTTTGTACAGTGATAATAAAGTTGTGTGTTTGTACAGTGTTAATAAAGTTGTGTGTCTGTACAGTGTTAATAAAGTTGTGTGTTTGTACAGTGTTAATAAAGTTGTGTTTGTACAGTGTTAATAAAGTTGTGTGTTTGTACAGTGTTAATAAAGTTGTGTTTGTACAGTGTTAATAAAGTTGTGTGTTTGTACAGTGTTAATAAAGTTGTGTGTGTACAGTGTTAATAAAGTTGGGTGTTTGTACAGTGTTAATAAAGTTGTGTGTTTGTACAGTGTTAATAAAGTTGTGTTTGTACAGTGTTAATAAAGTTGTGTGTTTGTACAGTGATAATAAAGTTGTGTGTTTGTACAGTGTTAATAAAGTTGTGTGTTTGTACAGTGTTAATAAAGTTGTGTTTGTACAGTGTTAATAAAGTTGTGTGTTTGTACAGTGATAATAAAGTTGTGTGTTTGTACAGTGATAATAAAGTTGTGTGTTTGTACAGTGTTAATAAAGTTGTGTTTGTACAGTGTTAATAAAGTTGTGTTTGTACAGTGTTAATAAAGTTGTGTGTTTGTACAGTGTTAATAAAGTTGTGTGTGTACAGTGTTAATAAAGTTGTGTGTTTGTACAGTGTTAATAAAGTTGTGTGTTTGTACAGTGTTAATAAAGTTGTGTGTTTGTACAGTGTTAATAAAGTTGTGTGTCTGTACAGTGTTAATGAAGTTGTGTTTGTACAGTGTTAATAAAGTTGTGTGTCTGTACAGTGTTAATAAAGTTGTGTTTGTACAGTGTTAATAAATTTGTGTTTGTACAGTGTTAATAAAGTTGTGTGTCTGTACAGTGTTAATAAAGTTGTGTTTGTACAGTGTTAATAAAGTTGTGTGTTTGTACAGTGTTAATAAAGTTGTGTGTTTGTACAGTGATAATAAAGTTGTGTGTTTGTACAGTGATAATAAAGTTGTGTTTGTAATGTGATAATAAAGTTGTGTATTTGTACAGTGTTAATAAAGTTGTGTTTGTACAGTGATAATAAAGTTGTGTTTGTACAGTGTTAATAAAGTTGTGTGTTTGTACAGTGTTAATAAAGTTGTGTGTTTGTACAGTGATAATAAAGTTGTGTGTTTGTACAGTGATAATAAAGTTGTGTGTTTGTACAGTGATAATAAAGTTGTGTTTGTACAGTGTTAATAAAGTTGTGTGTTTGTACAGTGTCAATAAAGTTGTGTGTTTGTACAGTGTTAATAAAGTTGTGTTTGTACAGTGTTAATAAAGTTGTGTCTGTACAGTGTTAATAAAGTTGTGTTTGTACAGTGATAATAAAGTTGTGTTTGTACAGTGTTAATAAAGTTTTGTGTTTGTACAGTGTTAATAAAGTTGTGTTTGTACCGTGTTAATAAAGTTGTGTGTTTGTACAGTGTTAATAAAGTTGTGTGTTTGTACAGTGTTAATAAAGTTGTGTTTGTACAGTGTTAATAAAGTTGTGTGTTTGTACAGTGTTAATAAAGTTGTGTGTTTGTACAGTGATAATAAAGTTGTGTTTGTACAGTGATAATAAAGTTGTGTGTTTGTACAGTGTTAATAAAGTTGTGTGTTTGTACAGTGATAATAAAGTTGTGTTTGTACAGTGTTAATAAAGTTGTGTGTCTGTACAGTGTTAATAAAGTTGTGTGTGTTTGTACAGTGATAATAAAGTTGTGTTTGTATAGTGTTAATAAAGTTGTGTGTTTGTACAGTGTTAATAAAGTTGTGTTTGTACAGTGTTAATAAAGTTGTGTGTTTGTACAGTGTTAATAAAGTTGTGTGTTTGTACAGTGATAATAAAGTTGTGTTTGTACAGTGATAATAAAGTTGTGTGTTTGTACAGTGTTAATAAAGTTGTGTTTGTACAGTGTTAATAAAGTTGTGTGTTTGTACAGTGTTAATAAAGTTGTGTGTTTGTACAGTGTTAATAAAGTTGTGTTTGTACAGTGTTAATAAAGTTGTGTGTTTGTACAGTGATAATAAAGTTGTGTGTTTGTACAGTGATAATAAAGTTGTGTGTGTTTGTGCAGTGTTAATAAAGTTGTGTGTTTGTACAGTGTTAATAAAGTTTTGTGTTTGTACAGTGTTAATAAAGTTGTGTTTGTACCGTGTTAATAAAGTTGTGTGTTTGTACAGTGTTAATAAAGTTGTGTGTTTGTACAGTGATAATAAAGTTGTGTTTGTACAGTGTTAATAAAGTTGTGTGTTTGTACAGTGTTAATAAAGTTGTGTTTGTACAGTGTTAATAAAGTTGTGTGTTTGTACAGTGTTAATAAAGTTGTGTTTGTACAGTGTTAATAAAGTTGTGTGTCTGTACAGTGATAATAAAGTTGTGTGTTTGTACAGTGTTAATAAAGTTGTGTGTCTGTACAGTGTTAATAAAGTTGTGTGTTTGTACAGTGTTAATAAAGTTGTGTTTGTACAGTGTTAATAAAGTTGTGTGTTTGTACAGTGTTAATAAAGTTGTGTGTTTGTACAGTGTTAATAAAGTTGTGTTTGTACAGTGTTAATAAAGTTGTGTGTTTGTACAGTGTTAATAAAGTTGTGTTTGTACAGTGTTAATAAAGTTGTGTTTGTACAGTGTTAATAAAGTTGTGTGTTTGTACAGTGTTAATAAAGTTGTGTGTTTGTACAGTGTTAATAAAGTTGTGTGTTTGTACAGTGATAATAAAGTTGTGTGTTTGTACAGTGATAATAAAGTTGTGTTTGTACAGTGTTAATAAAGTTGTGTGTTTGTACAGTGTTAATAAAGTTGTGTGTTTGTACAGTGTTAATAAAGTTGTGTTTGTACAGTGTTAATAAAGTTGTGTGTTTGTACAGTGATAATAAAGTTGTGTGTTTGTACAGTGATAATAAAGTTGTGTTTGTACAGTGTTAATAAAGTTGTGTTTGTACAGTGTTAATAAAGTTGTGTTTGTACAGTGATAATAAAGTTGTGTTTGTACAGTGTTAATAAAGTTGTGTGTTTGTACAGTGTTAATAAAGTTGTGTGTTTGTACAGTGTTAATAAAGTTGTGTGTTTGTACAGTGATAATAAAGTTGTGTTTGTACAGTGTTAATAAAGTTGTGTGTTTGTAATGTGATAATAAAGTTGTGTGTTTGTACAGTGTTAATAAAGTTGTGTTTGTACAGTGTTAATAAAGTTGTGTGTTTGTACAGTGTTAATAAAGTTGTGTTTGTACAGTGTTAATAAAGTTGTGTTTATACAGTGTTAATAAAGTTGTGTGTTTGTACAGTGTTAATAAAGTTGTGTTTGTACAGTGTTAATAAAGTTGTGTTTGTACAGTGATAATAAAGTTGTGTGTTTGTACAGTGTTAATAAAGTTGTGTTTGTACAGTGTTAATAAAGTTGTGTGTTTGTACAGTGTTAATAAAGTTGTGTTTGTACAGTGTTAATAAAGTTGTGTTTATACAGTGTTAATAAAGTTGTGTGTTTGTACAGTGATAATAAAGTTGTGTTTGTACAGTGTTAATAAAGTTGTGTTTGTACAGTGTTAATAAAGTTGTGTTTGTACAGTGATAATAAAGTTGTGTTTGTACAGTGTTAATAAAGTTGTGTGTTTGTACAGTGTTAATAAAGTTGTGTGTTTGTACAGTGTTAATAAAGTTGTGTGTTTGTACAGTGTTAATAAAGTTGTGTGTCTGTACAGTGATAATAAAGTTTTGTGTTTGTACAGTGTTAATAAAGTTGTGTGTTTGTACAGTGATAATAAAGTTGTGTTTGTACAGTGATAATAAAGTTGTGTTTGTACAGTGTTAATAAAGTTGTGTTTGTATAGTGATAATAAAGTTGTGTTTGTACAGTGTTAATAAAGTTGTGTGTTTGTACAGTGTTAATAAAGTTGTGTTTATACAGTGTAAATAAAGTTGTGTGTTGGTACAGTGTTAATAAAGTTGTGTGTCTGTACAGTGTTAATAAAGTTGTGTTTGTACAGTGTTAATAAAGTTGTGTTTGTACAGTGTTAATAAAGTTGTGTTTGTACAGTGTTAATAAAGTTGTGTTTGTACAGTAATCAATGAGCTCTGTGTCACTAACAGTTGCAGTTTGATTGACGGGTGAGTATCAGGATATTATTGGTTGAAATCAGTTAGTTCATGCTGACGTAAGCTCACATCACATTTAGTTTTACAGGAAGATAAAATGATTTGATCATGATATAGAAATACAAAGAAACATAGTTTTTGTAAATGTTCTGGCAGACATTGTTAAACATTTAAAAAATATATACTGCATCAGGTTCCATCTTTTGGGTCCACAATTTTAGACCAGTTAAAGAGTTCGGTCTAGACCTGCTCTATTTGAAAAGTGTCCTGAGATAACTTCAGTTATGAATTGGCGCTATACAAATAAAATTGAATTGAATTGAATTGAATTGAATTGAATTGAATTAAAACCTCTAGACTGGTTCATGGATTTGACTGGCTGGCTGGTTACCTCCTCCTCCTCCTCCTCCTCCTCCTCCTCTTTATCCTCCAGCCTCTCTTGCCAGTAGTTTCGGAGGCTTTGGAAGGAGATCGCTCCTCCATCAGGGCAGCTGTGGTCTTGTGGGTGTTTGTGCCACTCCAGCAGTGGTGGTACGGCCCGTTCCTCTTCCACCGCCCGTTCGAGCTCCGCCAGTGTCTTCAGTGGCAGCGTTGCTATGGCAATGTAGTAAAAGAGCCTCTGGCTGACGGCGAGAGCGCACGCCGACCCTGCATGGCCATCAAACACACCAAACTGCACGCCACCACAGCCCGGCAGGCAGGTGGCGCTACTCCGACGATCCTCACCAGGGTGGTTGGATGGCAACATGTTGCTATGGAAACCCAGGACACCATGGGAGGCAGGTCCTCTGGGGAAGGTGCGGCTGTATTCGTTGGCCTGGCAACAGAAGACAGATCAGTTTGACTGGTAGGTTGACTGACACCTTGAATGACTGATTCTCTCACCTTTAAGATGCGATTGATCTGAGCCAAGCTCATCTGTTCCGCCTCCTGCCCAGACCTGTACTTCCTGCTCCCACTGCCTGCTGGGTAATGGAGTCTGGAGAGCTCAGATGGAGGTAGAGAGGAGGAGAGGGAGCGGCACTGCTGGAGTTCAAACCTACAACGTCCAGTGAGGGTTCTTGTTCTTCCCAGCATGGCTGCTCACTGCGCAGCAAGCAGGAGAACCAGAAGGAGAACCAGCAGGAGAACCAGAAGGAGAACCAGCAGGAGAACCAGCTGAATCAAACCTGGAGAAGAACCAAAGGAAACATCAGCAGAGATCAACAGATCTACCCACCTCAATTCTGACCAGAACTCTGAAGGATCACGTAGGACTAACGGCTCTGGATAAAAGATTAATGAAGCTGAAACTTACCACGTGTTTGATGATGTGTTTAGTTCCTCACTTCAGTTGAAGGTATATCTGGGACCTGGAGCTGGTTCCTGAAGCTGTACCTGTACAGGTGTGTCACTGACTGTTGTTTGTATGTTCTTACAAACCGCTGTGACCTTTGACTGCTTTCATATCTCAGTAATCAGTGAACCATAAAGCCCCGCCCCCTCACTGTGAACCACTGAGAGAGGGAGGGAGAGAGAGAGAGAGACAGAGAGAGAGAGAAAGAGAGAGAGACAGAGAGGGAGGGAGAGAGAGAGAGAGAGACAGAGAGAGAGAGGCAGAGAGAGACAGAGAGAGGGAGGGAGAGAGAGAGAGAGACAGAGAGAAAGAGAGAGACAGAGAGAGAGAGAGAGAGAGAGGGACAGAGAGGGAACGTAAAAAAAAACCTTAGAAAAACTTTAAGGAAGTTATCCAATGAAAAGCATAGAGACTCAGATAACCAACATATGCTGTCAATATGAGGCCACTCTGAAACAATACAAGTACACCCTAAAAACAAAGAAAGGACAACACAGCAAGAACCAGCTCTGTGATATTGAGGAATCCCTTGAATCCAACCAGTTCTGGGAGAAATGGAACAACCTAAACAAAACCCAGCAGGATGAATTGGAGATCCAAGATGGAAATACTTGGATTAATCACTTTAGTGAATTATATAGTAATATTACAAAAAATGATGATCAGTACAAGATATTCACAAAATGGAAAACTCTCCCTCCCTGAACATCTGTGAAAACCCCAGTCTGTGGACACTGTTAAAAAAGGGCTTAAAACTTTTTTGTTCAGGCAGGTGTTCTTAAGTTGTCCTTAGATTTTTCTAATTTCACTCTGCACTTTAACTCCTCTTTTAGCTGTTTTTCTTAATGTATTTTATCACTTGTATTATTATTGGTTGCTGATTTTAATGTGTTAATGGCCTTTGTGTTTTTTGTTATTTTGTGTTTTTCTTGGTTTCTGTAGCACTTTGAGATTCTTTTATGAAAAGTGCTTTACAAATAAAATGTTTTTTTTATTATTATTATTATTATTATTATTATTATTATTATTATTATAAGGTTTGCAGCAGCACCTTAATCTCCTGCAGAGATTTTGTCAGACCTGGGCCCTGACAGTAAACACAGCAAAGACTAAGATAATGATCTTTCAGAAACAATACAGAAATCAGGTTACACACAATTTCTATTTAGACACCACTAAATTACAACATACAAAAAACTACACTTACCTTGGCCTCAACATTACATACACAGGAAACCTCAACATGGCTGTGAAAGATCTGAGGGACAAAGCAAGGAGAGCTTTCTATGCAATAAAGACAAACATTAAAATCTATATTCCAATTGAAATCTGGTTTAAAATTTTCCAATTTGTACTCGAACCAATAATTCTATATGGCAGTGAAATTTAGGGACCAAAACTAAATAATGAATTTGACAAGTGGGACGAAACAATCATAGAATCTTTCCACAGCGAGTTCTGTAAGAGCATCCTGCAGGTGCAGAGAAAAACACCAAATAATCTGTGCAGAGCAGAGCTCGGCCAATACCCCCTCCTACTAAAAATACAGAAAAGATCAATAAAATTTACAATCACTTAAATCAGTTGACCCCCAGACATACCATCACAAAGCCCTAACATACCAGGAGCTGAAACCAGAGAAGAGTCCCCTCAGCCAGCTGGTCCTGAGGCTCTCTGCAGTAACATGTCCCCAACAGCCTCAGGACAGCAACACCAACTCAATCAGACCAAACCAAATTATCAACAAGCAAAAAGAAAATATATTGAATACTGGAAAGAAATGACCAAATCACAAAGTAAATTACAATGTTATCTGACCCTAAAAAGAGGATTCACACTGGCAAATTACCTGAGCACAATAAAATGTCCTGAACTAAGAACAATGTTGACAATGTACAGACTGAGTGAACACAGCCTGGCCATAGAAACGGGTCGCCACAGACAGAACTGGCTACCAGAAGAGGAGAGACTCTGCTCCCAGTGTGACAGAGGACAGGTAGAGACAGAGCTGCACTTTCTAACCTCATGCCCTAAATTCAAAACTTTAAGAGAAAAACAATTCGCAAACATTTCCCAAATATACCCCGAATTCGAATTATTATCAGACACACAGAAACTCCCCTATTTACTGGGAGAAATGCCCAAAAGTCAAATTATTGCAGCAAAATATGTCTCCTCATGCTACGAACTGAGGACAACCAGTAGTAGTAGTAACTTTTTTTCTTCTTCTTTGTTATTACTGTTATATTGACAACAGACTACTTGTTTTAACTGTAGTTACTTTACTACTGTTTTAATGACATTTTTAGTTAACACAAACTGATTGATTCATTCATTGTAATTAATTACTTATTGACTGAGATTGATTGATTGTGACTGTTATTGTGGTTGAGTCAATCATAGTTACAGTATTACCAACAGTATAGATTATAATTCATTTATTGTTAATATTGTTTTCCTTTATTGTTATTATTATTATTTTTAATTCCAAACACTTGCTTTGGCAATATGTACAGTGTTACATCATACAGAGAGAGAGAGAGAGAGACAGAGAGAGAGACAGACAGAGAGAGGGAGAGAGAGACAGAGAGAGACAGAGAGACAGACAGAGAGAGAGAATATATATATATATAAATATATAGAATTGTTCACACTCCGATACCTGTGGAACATATACTATCATATGTGATATGTATTAATATAAACCATGTTGATATTATATATTGTATTTATACAATATATTATTAAATTAATAATAATTATATATTATATTTATTTATATTTATATATAATATTATTATATTACAATATTACAATATATAATATGTTATATATTGTATGTATATCTTTCTTGTATGGTCAAGTATCTATTATACATATGGTATATTCAATTCAATTCAATTCAATTCAATTTTATTTGTATAGCGCCAATTCATAACAGAAGTTATCTCAGGA
>NW_026136763.1:147500-155000 GCF_905237075.1 Dicentrarchus labrax
CTTAGTCTGTACTGTATCCAGTGACTATACTGGAGCCAGTGTCTGTACTGTATCCATTGACTGTACTGGAGCCAGTGTCTGTACTGTATCCATTGACTGACTGTACTGTATCCATTGACTGTACTGTATCCATTGACTGTACTGTATCCATTGACTGTACTGTATCCAGTGTCTGTACTGGAGCCAGTGTCTGTCCTGGAGCCAGTGTCTGTCCTGGAGCCAGTGTCCTTGTTGGCAGTGTCTGTCCTGGAGCCAGTGTCCTTGTTGGCAGTGTCTGTACTGGAGCCAGTGTCTGTACTGGAAGCATTGACCTTGTTGCCAGTGTCTGTACTGTATCCTTAGTCTGTACTGTATCCTTAGTCTGTACTGGAGCCTTAGTCTGTACTGGAGCCTTAGTCTGTACTGGAGCCAGTGTCCGTGCTGGAGCCAGTGTCCGTGCTGGAGCCAGTGTCCGTGCTGGAGCCAGTGTCCGTGCTGGAGCCAGTGTCCGTGCTGGAGCCAGTGTCCGTGCTGGAGCCAGTGTCCGTGCTGGAGCCAGTGTCCGTGCTGGAGCCAGTGTCCGTGCTGTATCCTTAGTCTGTACTGTATCCAGTGTCCGTGCTGGAGCCAGTGTCCGTGCTGGAGCCAGTGTCTGTACTGTATCCTTAGTCTGTACTGGAGCCAGTGTCTGTACTGGAACCAGTGTCCTTGTTGGCAGTGTCTGTACTGGAACCAGTGTCCTTGTTGGCAGTGTCCTTGTTGGCAGTGTCCGTGCTGGAGCCAGTGTCCGTGCTGGAGCCAGTGTCCGTGCTGCAGCCAGTGTCCGTGCTGGATCCTTAGTCTGTACTGGATCCTTAGTCTGTACTGTATCCAGAGTCTGTACTGTATCCAGAGTCTGTACTGTATCCAGAGTCTGTACTGTATCCAGAGTCCTTGTTGGCAGTGTCGGTACTGGAGCCAGTGTCGGTACTGGAGCCAGTGTCGGTACTGGAGCCAGTGTCGGTACTGGAGCCAGTGTCTGTACTGGAGCCAGTGTCTGTACTGGAACCATTGACCTTGTTGCCAGTGTCTGTACTGTATCCTTAGTCTGTACTGTATCCAGTGTCTGTACTGTATCCATTGACTGTACTGTATCCATTGACTGTCCTGGAGCCAGTGTCTGTACTGTATCCATTGACTGTCCTGGAGCCAGTGTCTGTCCTGGAGCCAGTGTCTGTCCTGGAGCCAGTGTCCTTGTTGGCAGTGTCTGTACTGGAGCCAGTGTCTGTACTGGAAGCATTGACCTTGTTGCTAGTGTCTGTACTGGAGCCAGTGTCTGTACTGGAAGCATTGACCTTGTTGCCAGTGTCTGTACTGTATCCTTAGTCTGTACTGTATCCTTAGTCTGTACTGTATCCTTAGTCTGTACTGGAGCCAGTGTCCGTACTGGAGCCAGTGTCCGTACTGGAGCCAGTGTCCGTACTGGAGCCAGTGTCCGTACTGGAGCCAGTGTCCTTGTTGGCAGTGTCTGTACTGGAAGCATTGACCTTGTTGCCAGTGTCTGTACTGTATCCTTAGTCCGTACTGGAGCCAGTGTCCGTACTGGAGCCAGTGTCCGTACTGGAGCCAGTGTCCGTACTGGAGCCAGTGTCTGTACTGGAGCCAGTGTCTGTACTGGAACCAGTGTCCTTGTTGGCAGTGTCTGTACTGGAAGCATTGACCTTGTTGCCAGTGTCTGTACTGTATCCTTAGTCTGTACTGTATCCTTAGTCTGTACTGTATCCTTAGTCTGTACTGGAGCCAGTGTCCGTACTGGAGCCAGTGTCCGTACTGGAGCCAGTGTCCGTACTGGAGCCAGTGTCTGTACTGGAACCAGTGTCCTTGTTGGCAGTGTCTGTACTGGAACCAGTGTCCTTGTTGGCAGTGTCTGTGCTGGAGCCAGTGTCCGTGCTGGAGCCAGTGTCCGTGCTGGAGCCAGTGTCCGTGCTGTATCCTTAGTCTGTACTGGAGCCAGTGTCTGTACTGGAACCATTGACCTTGTTGCCAGTGTCTGTACTGTATCCTTAGTCTGTACTGTATCCAGTGTCTGTACTGTATCCATTGTCTGTACTGTATCCATTGACTGTACTGGAGCCAGTGTCCGTACTGGAGCCAGTGTCCTTGTTGGCAGTGTCCGTACTGGAGCCAGTGTCTGTACTGGAAGCATTGACCTTGTTGCTAGTGTCTGTACTGGAAGCATTGACCTTGTTGCCAGTGTCTGTACTGGAGCCAGTGTCTGTACTGGAGCCAGTGTCTGTACTGGAGCCAGTGTCTGTACTGGAACCATTGACCTTGTTGCCAGTGTCTGTACTGAAGCCAGTGTCTGTACTGTATCCATTGACTGCACTGGAGCCAGTGTCCGTACTGGAGCCAGTGTCCTTGTTGGCGGTGTCTGTACTGGAGCCAGTGTCTGTACTGGAGCCAGTGTCTGTACTGGAACCATTGACCTTGTTGCCAGTGTCTGTACTGAAGCCAGTGTCTGTACTGTATCCATTGACTGCACTGGAGCCAGTGTCCGTACTGGAGCCAGTGTCCTTGTTGGCGGTGTCTGTACTGGAGCCAGTGTCTGTACTGGAACCATTGACCTTGTTGCTAGTGTCTGTACTGGAGCCAGTGTCTGTACTGGAAGCATTGACCTTGTTGCCAGTGTCTGTACTGGAGCCAGTGTCTGTGCTGGAGCCAGTGACTATACTGGAGCCAGTGTCCGTACTGTAGCCAGTGTCCGTACTGTAGCCAGTGTCTGTACTGGAACCAGTGTCCTTGTTGGCAGTGTCTGTACTGGAACCAGTGTCTGTACTGGAACCAGTGTCCTTGTTGGCAGTGTCTGTACTGGAACCAGTGTCTGTACTGGAGCCAGTGTCTGTACTGGAACCAGTGTCCTTGTTGGCAGTGTCTGTACTGGAGCCAGTGTCTGTACTGGAGCCAGTGTCCTTGTTGTGTTTCACTGCCCTTGTGGTATTGACAATGTGTCTGTTAATTATTTATCAATTGTATTGATGATGTGTTTGTATTGATTATATGTTTGCGTGTCTCAGCGTGTCGGTCCGAAGATGTTGGACCACGAGGGGAAGGAGGTTCCTGGAAATCGAGGGTATAAGTACTTTGGAGCAGCCAGAGACCTTCCTGGAGTCAGGGAGCTGTTTGAGAAGGAGCGTACGTAAACTTTACTTTTATATCTAACCATCCATCTCTGTACCGCTGTCTGATTGGTTCTCACTCATCATGTGACTCCCAGCTGCCCCAGCGCTGAGGAAGACGAGGGCGGAGCTGATGAAGGAAGTGGACGCAGAGTATTACGGCTACAGAGATGAAGACGATGGAGTGCTGCTTCCCCTGGAGATGGAGTACGAGAAACAAGGTAGATCGTGTGTGTGTGTGTGTGTGTGTGTGTGTGTGTGTGTGTGTGTGTGTGTGTGTGTATATACTGTGTGTGTAGTGTGTGTATATACTGTGTGTGTGTGTGTGTGTATATACTGTGTGTGTTGTGTGTGTATATACTGTGTGTGCAGTGTGTATATACTGTGTGTGTGTGCAGTGTGTATATACTGTGTATATACTGTGTGTGTGTGCAGTGTGTATATAGTGTGTGTGTGCAGTGTGTATATACTGTGTGTACTGTGTGTATATACTGTGTGTACTGTGTGTGTATATACTGTGTGTACTGTGTGTGTATATACTGTGTGTACTGTGTGTATATACTGTGTGTGTGTGCAGTGTGTATATACTGTGTGTGTGCAGTGTGTGTATACTGTGTGTACTGTGTGTATATACTGTGTGTGCAGTGTGTATATACTGTGTGTGTGTGCAGTGTGTATATACTGTGTGTGTATACTGTGTGTACTGTGTGTATATACTGTGTGTGTGCAGTGTGTATATACTGTGTGTGTGCAGTGTGTATATACTGTGTGTACTGTGTGTGTGCAGTGTGTGTGTGCAGTGTGTATATACTGTGTGTGTGCAGTGTGTATATACTGTGTGTGTGCAGTGTGTGTGTGCAGTGTGTATATACTGTGTGTGTGCAGTGTGTATATACTGTGTGTGTGCAGTGTGTGTGTGCAGTGTGTATATACTGTGTGTGTGCAGTGTGTGTGTGCAGTGTGTATATACTGTGTGTGTGCAGTGTGTATATACTGTGTGTACTGTGTGTGTGCAGTGTGTATATACTGTGTGTACTGTGTGTGTGCAGTGTGTATATACTGTGTGTACTGTGTGTACTGTGTGTGTGCAGTGTGTATATACTGTGTGTACTGTGTGTGTGCAGTGTGTATATACTGTGTGTGTGTGTGTGTGTGTGTGCAGCGGTGCTGGAGGCGGTGCAGAGGTGGAGAACAGAGAAGGAGTCTCGTCTGTCAGGAGACAAACAGCCACCGGAGGAGGAAGAGGAGGAGGAGGAGAGCATCTACCGGGTCCACAGTGAGGAGGTGAACTGTCCCCGTTCAGTCCGGGACCCTCAGGGTTCTGTTAATGAAAGTAACAGCTCTGATTGGCTGATCGCTGTAGTACACTGGGTGGTGGGCGGAGCTACCTGTGTGACAGTCAGTGAGGTGTGTTTGTTTTGTGTGTGTGCAGCTGGATGACGAAGAGAGCCGAGAGGAGCAGGAGGGAGAGGAAGGTGGAGTCGCCTTCATCGCACACGTACCTGTCCCCTCACAGAAAGAGGTGAGACGGCTGTTTCTGACCTGACCTGACTGTCTGTCTCTGACCTCTGTCTATTTCTGACCTGTCTGTCTCTGACCTGTCTGTCTGTCAGGTGGAGGAGGCTCTGGTCAGGAGGAAGAAGATGGAGTTGTTGCAGCGCTACGCCAGCGAGACTCTTCAGGCTCAAAGTCAGACCGCGAAAACCCTGCTCGGACTGTAACCTGTCTGTGTGTCTGTAACCTGTCTGTGTGTCTGTAACCTGTCTGCCTCATTTTGATACTCGACCTGTTTGTAATTAAAACGTTGTTCAGCTCAGTTTGTCGTGTTTTGTTGTTTTTTAGTGATCAGTGAGTTTATCCAATGTGCTGTCTCTCTCTCTGTCTCTGTCTCTCTCTCTGTCTCTCTGTCTGTCTCTCTCTCTCTCTGTCTGTCTGTCTGTCTGTCTGTCTGTCTGTCTGTCTGTCTCTCTCTCTCTCTGTATGATGTAACACTGTACATATTGCCAAAGCAAACATTTGGAATTAAAAATAATAATAACAATAAAGGAAAACAATATTTACAATAAATGAATTATAATCAATACTATTGGTAATACTGTAACTATGATTGACTCAATCACAGTCAATCAATCTCAGTCAATAAGTAATTAATTAAATCAATCAATCAATCAGTTTGTGTCAACTACAAATGTCATTAAAACAGTAGTAAAGTAACTACAGTTAAAACAAGCAGTCTGTTGTCAATATAACAGTAATAACAAAGAAGAAGAAAAAAAGTTACTACTACTACTGGTTGTCCTCAGTTCGTAGCATGAGGAGACATATTTTGCTGCAATAATTTGACTTTTGGGTTAGAAGTTAGAAGGTTAGAGGTTAGAAGTTAGAAGATGAAAATAATATTAAAATAAATAAATAAAATAGTAAGCGTGTGTGTTAAAAACCATTAAAATATATTAAAATTAAAATAAAATAGCTGTAAACGTGTGTGTGTGTGTGTGTGTGAGTATGTGTGTGTGTGTGTGTATATATATATATTAAAAGACAATCTTTATTAATGAATAAAAAATAAAAGAAAATAAATAAATTAAAATAATATATATATATATTTTATATATTTATCCGTCTGAGTTTCCACTGGTTGTCCTCAGTTCGTAGCATGAGGAGACATATTTTGCTGCAATAATTTGACTTTTGGGCATTTCTCCCAGTAAATAGGGGAGTTTCTGTGTGTCTGATAATAATTCTAAATCGGGGAATATTTGGGAAATATTTGCGAATTGTTTTTCTCTTAAAGTTTTGAATTTAGGGCATGAGGTTAGAAAGTGCAGCTCTGTCTCTACCTGTCCTCTGTCACACTGGGAGCAGAGTCTCTCCTCTTCTGGTAGCCAGTTCTGTCTGTGGCGACCCGTTTCTATGGCCAGGCTGTGTTCACTCAGTCTGTACATTGTCAACATTGTTCTTAGTTCAGGACATTTTATTGTGCTCAGGTAATTTGCCAGTGTGAATTCTCTTTTTAGGGTCAGATAACATTGTAATTTACTTTGTGTTTTGGTCATTTCTTTCCTGTATTCAATATATTTTTCTTTTTGCTTGTTGATAATTTGGTTTGGTCTGATTGAGTTGGTGTTGCTGTCCTGAGGCTGTTGGGGACATGTTACTGCAGAGAGCCTCAGGACCAGCTGGCTGAGGGGACTCTTCTCTGGTTTCTTTCTTTCACTTTCACTCTCTCACTCTCTTTCACTCTCACTTTTTCACTTTCTCTCACTCACTCTTTCATTCTCTCTCACTCTTTCTCACACTCACTCTCTTTCACTCTCATTCTCTTTCACACTCCCTCCTCAGTAAAAGTACAAACAGGACACTAACTTCAACCCACACAGAAAGGACTACATTACCCACAGTGCACCTCTTCCTCTGACAGTTGGCTGGTAGGTTGAGGTGAGTTATGCTACTAGTGGCTAATGTAGCCTGAAAATGTAAAATGGATTTATACTGTCTATATACATATCTGTCTGTCTGTCTGCCTGTCTGTCTGTCTGTCTGTCTGTCCTCTTCAGCTGCAGTGTCTCATGTGGTTTCAATCTGGCAGCTGATTGGTTGATTGGTTGATTGGTTGCAGCATTCTGCAGCTGATTAATGGCTGAACGCAGCATGTGATCGTCAGCCACATTCAATCTGTGTGTGTGTGTGTGTGTGTGTGTGTGTGTGCGTGTGTGCGTGTGTGTTACACAGATAAAATCGTCTCATTCTAAGGTAGCAAACACACAATGATTCTTATTATCAGCTGATTAAAAACTAATGAAAACACACCTGTGGATATTATATTACAGTGACACAGTGGAGCTTTAATCAATATAAACATATAGATATTATATTACAGTGACACAGTGGAGCTTTAATCAATATAAACATATAGATATTATATTACAGTGGAGCTTTAATCAATATAAACATAGATATTATATTACAGTGACACAGTGGAGCTTTAATCAATATAAACATATAGATATTATATTACAGTGGAGCTTTAATCAATATAAACATATAGATATTATATTACAGTGACACAGTGGAGCTTTAATCAATATAAACATATAGATATTATATTACAGTGGAGCTTTAATCAATATAAACATATAGATATTATATTACAGTGGAGCTTTAATCAATATAAACATATAGATATTATATTACAGTGGAGCTTTAATCAATATAAACATATAGATATTATATTACAGTGACACAGTGGAGCTTTAATCAATATAAACATATAGATATTATATTACAGTGGAGCTTTAATCAATATAAACATATAGATATTATATTACAGTGACACAGTGGAGCTTTAATCAATATAAACATATAG